>NC_089759.1:23279156-23349156 GCF_040412425.1 Macrobrachium rosenbergii
ACTCTTTGGGGAGGAGAAGGGAAACGAGCTTAACCTCATTAGGAAATGATTTCGGTATATCAGGGTCAGACGAAACTCTGGAGGGTGAGGATTCTAGCCGGCGGGTGTGCGCAGCCGCCTCCTCTTCCTTCTCCTCACCTACCCCCTTCCTCCCTCCCCGTCCCCCAACATACTCGTCTTCCACCGGAGGAGGCTCCTCCACCTCCACCTCCATGCCTACCTTGTTTACTGCAGTCACCTCTATAACCCCCAACCCGATAACAACCCCCCATTGCCCCCACCCCCCACCTCAAACAAGCACACACACACACACACACACACACACACACACACACACTGCATTCCCCAAGCCCCGTTTTGGGAGGCTTATTTGAATCGCTTGAAATCTGCACGGCTTCGCTTGAACTCTCCTTTGAAAATGATCAGAATTAGGAGTAATTATGGGGTTAAAAAGGGGTTTGCCCCAAAAATAAATTTTGTTCATAATTTATTTTGGTTTCTTGATTTTTATGACCAAATTATTTAAATATATATTTGACAATCGACATTTTAACGTAAAAGAGGGCTACAAACAAAGTAAAGGTTACCTTACTGTAGCTACCCTATTGTAAGTAGGCATTGTAATTGTATATTTGGTGCGGCGTTAATGTGGCTGTGAAGTTTCATGACACGAAAGAAGTCTCTTAGTGAAACAAAGGCCATGCAAAGATTAAGTACGCGTAGCTGAAAGATACAAAAATCCCGTGGTAAAAATACGAAAATCTAAAGAAGTGTCGAGAAACCTTATAAACAATAAAAAAATTTGTAATATAACTAAAATCCTGCAAGGGAAATGTAAGGCAGTTGTGAAAACTCATGGAAAAAAAGCGAAATTTGGCAAAACAAATCTCACAGAAAATCCTAATTAAAATTAAACATTATATATAGAATGCCTCTGTTGATCTCGCTATATATTGTACCTCTGTTGACTTTAACTTGTGAAGCATGTATCCGGTAGTTAGACGACTTTGGTGGGCCGCAGGGGGGTAAGACATGAGGCTAGCAACTTCATCACAAAAGATGCTCTAAAGATTAAAAGGTGTATGGTGGAATTACATATATTAACAAGGATAAGTATATTTAACTAGTTTTCGAATCACACCCGTTGCTGTTTATTTCTTCAAATAAAATGAAAGGAACGTTTCATGTTATAATATAACATGAAACGTTCCTTTCATATATTATATGACGTGGTAGATTAAGCGTAGTCATGAAATGTATGGCTTTGATTGACAAGGGATTATAAATGAACAAAGAATGATAGGTGAATGACAGCATATAATTTCGAAAAACAATGAAACCCCAGAGGTTTCATTACCAGGGCAATATCGGCACAGAAAGTATTAAAACAGTGCTGTTGATAATTATAAAACCTGGTAACAAAAGATGAATACCTGAACATTATGTACGTTTTTGCTGTTGGTTGTCCAACCGAATGAATTTTCTACGCGTTATTTTTGGAACATCACCTTTGACTTTTAGTTTTCCGTAAAAGAAAACTATTGTGCCGGATTTGTCTGTCCGGCCGCACTTTATTCTGTCCGAACTTTTTTCTGTTCGCACTTTTTCTGTCCGCCCTCAGGTCTTAAAAACTAATGAGGCTAGAGGGCCGCAAATTGGTGTGTTGATCATCCATCCTCCAATCATCAAACATACCAAATTGCAGCCCTCTAGCCTCAGTAGTTTTTATTTTATTTAAGGTTAAAGTTAGCCAGAATCGTGCGTCTGGCAGCGCTATAGCGCATGCCACCACCGGGCCGTGGTTAAAGTTTCGTGGGCCGCGGCTCATACAGCATTATAACGAGACCACCGGAAGATAGATATAATTTCGATGGCCTTGATTATAAGCTGTAGCGGCTGTACAGAAAACTCGATTGCGCAGAAGAAACGTCGGCGCATTTTTTATGTTTAACGTTGTTGCGACAGATTCGAACATTTTGGCTTTATTTGTCTCTTTCTTGTATCGGCTGCCATTCATCATTAGTGTAAGTATTAGTTATTACATCATCATCATCTTATTATTATTATTATTATTATTATTATTATTATTATATAACGACGATGATAATCACGGTCATCACTTCTCGCCATTAAAGCATCGTGTTGCTTGCATGCCGGTGGAAATGCATACGTGCCTGCATGCGCTCACATAATCGTGCATGTGGTGGTGGTGGTGATTTTGACCTTAAGAAGACGCCGTGTCATGGACGACGACGACGACCAGATCCCTATCTCGGAGCCAAAGGGCGCAAGCGAGTGTTTGAAAGGCACCGAATGCAATCGATCATGCAAGTGTATAGTGTCAGGAGGTTTGACAGCCTCCGATAGACAATGATGTTTATTAATGGTTGCCGCACGAGCGGTGCATTCGACGTGCGCAGTTAGATAGTAATTGTTGTTATTGTCGTTTTTTTTTTAATGTGATACTTGGGATATTGTAGTTTTTCCATTTTTATATTTCGTTAAAGATTACGGTTCGATCTAGGTTTTATATGTAATCTGCATTGCCCGTCTCTGCAATCAGACGGCGAGAATGAAATTTACATGTGCTGCGTACACAAGGAAGGATTATCATTGCTTTTTAATAGGATTGGGAGCCATTGATACTTTGCTCGTTTTTCCATAAAGGTGATACATCAGGCTGCCAAGCTTTGCACCAAGCACTGGTTATATTTCAGTATTATTGCGGCTAATGTTGTGGAAGTTTTCTGTAAGGGGGTTCATCCGCAGTTCAGCTGTTAAGGTATGAACGTGCCATTGACCTTTGTGTTTTTTTGCTACGTATCCACATCGTCTTACGAAAAATTGCTTAATGTGAAAAAAAAAAAGTTTTTAGCATGATCCCAAAAGACGCCAGGAAACGTGGTTGTTTTTCACCAACTGTACTGTATGCAGAGAATGTATTCCAACGGTATCGGTTTGCAACTGAAAAAAATTGGATTTTCGCTACTGGGGATTTTGGGGACGTTTGCGGAACCAATGGATTATTGTAGTCTTCGTTATCTGTTTATAGATAGAAGTATGCTCGGATGCAGGTGTATTTAGCATATATACCGGGTATTCAGAAGGGGTTAGAATGACTTTAGGTTTTACAGTATCAGTATTGTCATAAGAACTCGACAGAATCGGTGGTGCGTGCCTTAGAATTTGATCGAATAGAATTATTACTGATATTAGTAAAATCTTGCGCGATGTGCGTGAGAAATATATGAAAATCACATTACATTCTTCATATATCATAAAAACTTCAGTTATCGTAATTACTCTGTTTTATTTCCCGGTATATTCAGAGATCACAATTTTGATCCTCACTTCGTGACGATTCCAACGATGTTTTCTTTTTATATTTGCTGACTTATTTTAACGGATATACTGATGTGCAAACCCTGCCTGTATATAGAGTACCGATATATATATATATATATATATATATATATATATATATATATATATATATATATATATATATATATATATATATATATGTTTATTGTTGAGAGAATAGGAAGGTTAAAGCTACCGAAATGAAACTTGGCCACAGTAACGAAAACGTGAAATCTAATCCATCATGCGTTTGAATGGTAATGGTTTAATGCATTGTCTTTAATTCCTTTATTGGTTTAATTGTTTTAAAAATAAATTTAGCATTCTGTTAGCTGGTACAGCGAGCAATTGGCAAGGGAAGTAGAAATCATGTAATATATATATATATATATATATATATATATATATATATATATATATATATATATATAAAAGTTTCGTTAAAACCTTGTTTGCTTAATATGATTTTATTTTTGTGATCATGTTTGATTTTTTTTTTATTTCTTAGAAATAGTTTTTTTTTAGCTTATTTAACTACTTCTAAATTTCTCCATGTACTCAACGTTTAGAACTTCGAGTTTTAAAGTTTTTTGTATCATGTATATATCGAATGTCAAAAATGATAAACTTGCGCAAGACATTTGTTAGGTAGTCTTGAATAAAATTAAGCTGCCATACGTAAATTTTCTCACGAAGTGAAGACAGCTTTAGTTCATTATTGATTTATACGAACGTTGGGTATAATTTTGTAAAAAAATATTGGTTGAAGTTGTGTAGTTATGATCTTACCCAAAAGTGTAAAGAAATCGAGAAGTTGAAGGTGGTTGGCACGGCACAGCGGTCGTAAGCTGAGTTTGCGATTGTAAGGTCCGTGGTCGTTCGCTCCTGGCCCTCTGCTACCAGTTGACGCAGCTGTAAATATGTACCAGCGGAAACCCGGAATCTCTAAAGACTTTCTGAGAACTGGAAGGTTCTAACCTTCTGCTGCCAATCCCTCCAAAGGGAAGAAAAAACATATGAAGCTGTATGGGGCAATTGTAGAGGTATTTCGCTTAAGGTTTCTTCCACGATTCAGCAGTTCCAGTATGAATTGACAATGATCACTGTCTCGTCTTTTCTCATGAGGCCCCTCTCCGGTGTTAGGGAAATACGCTCGTGTAGAAAAAGAATTTGTTTTTTTGTAATATGTATATTTTGCAAAGAAACTATTTTTTATGGAAGAAGAATGGGTTCTACCATAATTTCTTTTAACTTTAAAACGAATCGTGTGTTGTGAAACGAATTCTGTGTCAACGGGCCCTAACCTAATAGTGCAACTTGTTTAAGAGCAGTTTTCATCAGGCTTGCCATTTTCTTTTGTAAGTATTGTCCCGTCTTATTTTGATAATTGTCAAAGTAATGTATTAACTGGAAAATAAAGTGATTTGGTGTTTCAGGGTTTAATCAGTCATTTTATGCCACTTCTCAGAAGGGGCAAAAAATGACTGATCAAACACTGAAACGCCCAAAATTTGTTTGGTGGATTCTAGTAACATCTATATATATTTTTCATCACTAATTACCAGAGATTGATAGTCATGCGAAATATGTTTTAAAGTGGAATATGGTTTCTCCTTTTCTTATGACATTTTCGTTGCTCTGAAGCATTTCAGCCTGTGGTGAATATTTTGTTCTCCATCTTTCTTCATCAGAGGTTGAATGGTCTGGAGGTTTGGATTTATTTTCGGTTGCCATTCACCACCACACCAGTTTCATTGTCAGTATTATTCTGAGTGCCGTGATGATATTTTGCATTATGATAATACCTAATCGTATTCAGTACCATTCTTATACCCTGCTCTTGGCCGTTTTCACAATCATAGTAATCGTCAGCGTCTCAGTAATAATTATAAGGAGCGATTTCCGAGTACATTAAATCTTTTTTCAGTTACAGGTCTCATATCACCATAATAACAATTTCTATCCTCCTTAATAAATATTTGTTGGAGGTTTCCAGGAAATATTAAATTTCTTGAGTAGGAAAATCTAATTTTTTTTGTTCTTATTGCAGATGTGGTGGCGAGGTGGCTTCAGTGTAAGGTAACTGTTTTTCCATCACGTTTTGTCAGAAGTTGATTGCATTAAAAAATTCTTGTAAAAGGCCGAGTTGTCTGACGGGTTTCAATAAGGTTAACATATATTTTTCTATCATTGTGAGATTAGTTTTCTTAGAAGATCACTTCTCAGTTTGGAATGTTTGATCTAGAGAATTCTGTTGTAAGGCGATTGTTTTTTCCTTTACATTTTCTCACAGGCTCATTGGTTTGGAGGATTTTGGCATAAGGTGGATATTTTTTTCCACTCTTTATAAGTAAACTTTGTTCTAACCGTACCTGTTACCATCGCTTTGTCTTAACACTGCTTCATTGTAATAGATCTTTCTACTTACTACCTCCATCCTGTTAATCAGTGGTTCCCAGGTAGTAATTGCTTGGAGTGGCTTCCTGGTACTCAGTTTCATTTTGGAGGGGAAACCATTTTCAGTATTTGTTAGGGGTTGGGTTGTATGAAGGGTTGTAGAATGCTGTGAATACTTTGTGTTCATCCTGTCTCATCAGAATGTCTTTATTAATTGTATTTCCAGTTTAAGGTAAACATGTTTCACCATCACTTCTCTTTAGGGATTGGTTGGTCTAGAATCTACGGGATGGTGTTGTGAGTTGACTCATTTCCATCACTTCTAAAGGGAGATTGAGTTCTTTAGGGATGTAGGCTAAGATGAATACTTTTTCATTCATTACTCAAGCTTTTTTTTTTCTCTCTTAAGGACATTCTGTTAGAGTTTCTGAACAAATGGCCGAAAGTTTTAGAATCCATTTCCATGTTAATGTCTGTCTCAACTTCTGAAAGTTGCACGTCTACGTTGTCTGTCACGTCCACAGGGTCCTGCATCCGGATGTCAACTGGGTGCCCTGGTGTGGTTTCGGAAGCCACGTTATCAGTTTTTGTTCTGTAGATTCAGCACCTCTTGAGTATTATCTTATCGGTCCTTTTTTGGTCTATAAGGAATGTAGACCGAATTGTAAGGGAAATTAGCGTTTTTTTTTTTTATTCGTTCAGAATGTTGATAACATTGAATTTTTCATAATTTTTTTTAATAAACTTGATTTCTTTCATCCTTTGGAAGACTTTAAAGGGAATGTATTTATTGTCGTTTTGTATATGTTGGTTTTTAAAGGTGTTGTTGGTAATGAAAAAAACAAGAAAGTTCCTTTATATGTGACTTTAGACAAATTGTGAGTGTAGTTCCCTCACTGTTGTCTAGCCAGTGTTCTTTCACCTTTGACTGTGAATGAGACAAATTATGAGAATGAAACCACTATTGTTTTTATGTTGTGATCACCATTATCATTATTAACGTTTTGATGCAGAGTATCTCTAGGTCTCTCTCCCGAGTTCTCATTGGTTAGTGTTGGTCGTAATATGCACAGGAATTGAGACCAGATTAAGAGAAGTTATAGCTGGAAATTGAGTAATTATGTACACATTCGCGTTGCTTACGTCACTACTATTTATATCCCTCACCCTGACTGCATTGTGAAACAGCGAAGGCAGATCGGTGATTAATAGCTTTAACGAAGGATTTGCATTTTTGGTGTACCTAATTGTAGTTATGCATATCTAAACAGTGCTGATAGCTGTGATGAAATCGTGAATAAGCCTTAATTATAAAGTCTGAGCGAAGAAGTTGATAAAATGACTTGACCGATGTTAGTTACAAGCACTTATCACTGGATTGTGATATTTCGATGCCTCACAAATAATTGTTAACTCCAGCACCATTAGAAGATATTTTGTGCATTTGCAAGATGAAGTGAATAGTTTTAGGGGCAAATAATTCAAGACGCGAAAATTAATGCTTTTCTTTGCGTAAACTTTTCGATTAATTTTGCTTTGTTTTAAAGGTGGTATACTTCTGATTACACCCAAACCGACCTACGTGCACATACATGTTATCATCGCTTATCTACTGGTCGTAATTGAAAGAGTAAAGGACCAGTCATATGAAAAATACAAACTGTTAATAGATGATAAGCAATTATTGCCTGAGGTTGATGGAAGGAAAAAGAGAAAACCACCGGCTGACAAGCTGCTACAAACTTTTAGTTTATATATATATATATATATATATATATATATATATATATATATATATATATATATATATATATATATATATATATATATATGTGTGTGTGTGTGTGTGTGTGTGTGTGTGTGTGTGTATGTATATATACATATATATAATATATATATATATATATATATATATGTACACAGTATGTATATATATATATATATATATATATATATATATATATATATATATATATATATATATATATATGTGTGTGTGTGTGTGTGTGTGTGTGTGTGTGTGTGTGTTTACATGTATATATGTGTATGTATGCGTGTATGTGTAAGCAACTAAAGAGAGAGAGAGAGAGAGAGAGAGAGAGAGAGAGAGAGAGAGAGAGAGAGAGGTGGGCGACCGCAGGTTAAGTAAGATGATGTACAGCTCAATCGGAATCTCTATTACGAATGCCCACTCCACACAGTCCTGGGTCCTTCGGTCGCATTCTAATTAGTTAGTGCTTACACGCTTGCATTGCATGCGCAACCTACAGTGAATCTAAATAGGCTCCACCCTTTTTGAGACCTGGCCGTCAGTGCACAACAGGTGTGACACGAATCGAGAGAGCCGAAACAGGCGATTTTCTTTAGTTTTTGCGTGAAAGATTGAGAGAAATTTCTCAACACGTAAAGAGGGAGGGAAAGAAAGATTAATAGGTTTTGTGTGTTGATATAAAGGTGAAAGTTCGTTCTTCGAGCCTCCCTTGGAACTTTTGACTTTAGGGAATGATTCTTCGTTGTTTAAGATAGTTGAACGGTAGGGATCTTACTGGGTGGTATCCAAATGTAAATCGACTATTCAGTCCATATATTGGTTTTGGATCATTTTAGGCATAATATCACATACTGTACGTGTTCGTTTATTGTTATTTTCTTAGGCTCGTACTCTGAGTAACTTTGACAACTTCGAAGCACCACCTGCCTCGTTGTAACTCTCACCCTCCCCCATCCCTCGAGGAAAATAAAAATATTGAGATTCAGGTGAGACCACCTGTAATTGCGTGCTTTCATATTTTTGGTTAATATACTCACGAGTTGTGTTATAGCGCACCCATGTCAAAAGGGTAAAAAATAGTTTTCTTCCTGAGTAAATATCATGATAATAAATGTTCGGAATTTTTAGAATTACTTAATTACCTATTATTATTATTATTATCATTATTATTATTATTATTATTATTATTATTATTATTATTATAGGCAACCACCCGAACACTGCCTATCCTCACAACGCAATGTATTACATGTCGTTTCTTTTAAAATTCAAATAGCTCTTGGAGCTCCAAAGACTAGGTAATTAACAAAGAATTCCGCTAACCCCCAGAGGAGACGAACTTCAAGAAGCCCAGAGTTCAGTTGAAGAAGGAATTGTTAATGCTACTGGCTTGGCTCTTCACAACCTCCACGAAGCGTAGGAGTGTGGGAGTGTAGACTGAATCCTAATGTGTCCTAGGCGGTCGCAGGACAAGCGGCGGCACGCAGTCCAGCGCGATGCCTTTGTGGTAATAACGGTATTTGTATGTACGCATCGAAAAACACTTGCATACGTATCGTAATTAAGACTGAAAGTTTTGCAACTTAGTACGTAAGGCTAGGGTGAATTTAAATGCCCTTTTACTTCGCTTTGTATGACGTTAGCTGAGCTACCTGTGCCCTAGGTTTGACAGTGTAGTAGACATCAGGAAAAGGACTTTCATTGTGAATTAAGAAGATTGTTTGCTTTGCTTCGTTGTGGGGTAACTCCGCTGATACCAAGTCCATTTACGTAGATTTGCGCAGTTTCGGGTTTTACACTTTGGACCCTAAAGTTTTGCATTCTTCTTTATGAGTAAGGCTTTGTCTGCATTATCTGAAATGTGTTTTTGTCCCGTTTCGGTGTTTGAGTGGAAAACGTTTTAGGGCAGATTCATAGATTTACTGCGCCAAATAAACTCACTATATATGAACGAAACGAATTTCAAGGTTTAGTCGTAAAACACGTGAAATAATCCTAAATATTATCAAAATCTCTCTCTCTCTCTCTCTCTCTCTCTCTCTCTCTCTCTCTCTCTCTCTCTCTCTCTCTAGGTATATATATATATATATATATATATATATATATATATATATATATATATATATATATAATATATATATATATATATATAGTTTTATTTTTATCGCGCTGTCGTTTTATTGTATGACCATAGATGTACTTTTTATTTTAATTTTCTATTATTTGTAAATATAGACTTCTTTCCATGTAATATTCAGCCTTCTTGAAAACTTTCCTGTACAAGCCACTGGTATATTAGATTGCCTTTCAAGCTCTGTTCCCGCCCTAAAACGGGTTAGGTTGCCCAAACGATTGAAGTTGGGCAAGACCTTTACTGCTAAGTAATCAGTCAAGTTCTCCTACACTGTTGCTGACTCATTCATACTGACTTTCCTCTGTTTATACTTCAGCTCTTACAGCTTTGTATTATGAAGTGTCTTTATATATTTGTTATTGGTATGATTTTTATCTGATCGTAGCAGGTCTAGGGAATTTATTTAAGGAGCTGAACCTTTGGATAAACAACCCCAGTAGTTTTTATATTTTATTACATTTCCGTGGTTATGCATCGTCCGTTGTCATCCTCAAAATAAGCAAAGATTTATTAGCGAAAATTACATGAAATTAACAAATGAAACTAGAATGTGTAAAGTGTTTAAGATTATTTAGTTTTTTAATTTCGTATTATCTAGTCAATTTTTTTTTTGTCTGAGAATGACAATATATGAGTGTCGAAATGTTACAAAGCAGTAAAGAGTAAGAAATGTTATGATTTTTTTGCGGCTTGAAGTTCATTTATATACATATTTGTATATATATATATATATATATATATAATATATATATATATATATATATATTGTATATATATACATTTTATATATATTTATACATTATATATATATATTACACATGTATATATCATATCATATAACAAATTGATATGCAGAGTTGTTTGTGTATTTGAAGCTCTTCATTAATTAACCATAAGGTGTCGTAGAGGGCTCCGGGGCATCATTACCGAGCCAGTAAATGTCTAAATGATAGCGATCAGGGAATGAGGAGTTTTCCAGTGTCCCTGTCCTTTTGAGTGAGTGAGAGCAATTATTCCTCTCTCTCTCTCTCTCTCTCTCTCTCTCTCTCTCTCTCTCTCTCTCTCTCTCTCTCTCTCTTCAGTGGTTGGAGGGAATGATTCAACTTTTCGTCATCAAGTAATGTCATCTACCAGAGTCCATTAGCAGGGGTTTTAACCTCACTATCCCTTCCGTTTCTTGGAATTTCTTGCGATAGAATCTGAAAGAACTGAAGTGTCTGAATCTGAAAGAATTGAAGTGTCTGAATCTGGAAGAACTGAAGTGTCTGAATCTGAAAGAACTGAAGTGTGAATCTGAAAGAACTGGAGTGTGAATCTGAAAGAACTGAAGTGCCTGAATCTGAAAGAACTGAAGTGTCGATTTCAAAGAAACTTTTCAAGTGTTCCTTGTAAGATGTGAAGTTCAGGAAGTTATGCAACGTTTGTATTGTGTTAAATAATCCTAGTTTATTTGTCATCTATCTGTGTTTAATTGAATGTGTTATTTTAACCCGACTGGAAATTTAATAACGCGCCGTTAAGGATGGGGGTCTACTATAGTAGTTGATTGTTAAGTATGAATTGGAGTGCTATTACTGCCGCCGTTATCGTCCCATAAATAACCCGGACCTTATGTGTAACCTCGATTGGTTTCAAGTTGGTCTCCACTTTCAATCCTGTGATATATATATATATATATATATATATATAATATATGTAATCGTATATACATACATACTTACATAACTAGTGTACGTTTGTTGAAAATTCCTTACTGCACTATGCCTGAAGGAATTGGCAGCAGGTTATATAAATCTTTGAAAAGATTATATGTCATTGGGTCTTTTAAAAGATAGCTTATCTTCGTTTTGCATATTATGAAAGGAATTCGGTGTCTCGGTTACTTAATTTGGCAAATATTTTTTCAACACGGTGATCAAACTTTTTGTTATAATTTGTTTTTTTTTTTTTTTTTTTTTTTTGCTTTCTTGAACGTGTCATGACAAAGCAGACTTATCGAGCGTCAAAATGACACCAAGATGGCATCTAAGCATGTAATCCAACTTGAAACATACCAATCAAAGAAGAATGTCGCTAAAAAGTTCTCAGTAAAGAATTATGAGAAATATTTTCTTCTTTTTCTTTACATTTCACTTATCAGCAGTTGGTATAGATAGCAAAAAACTATACGTGAGTGGCAAGCCAATCATAACAGTTTTCTTAAACGATTCTTGACAATTTATATAGTTATGTTATGTGTAATATCTCAAAGACTGTACTGTCAAAAATAAGACAAGCCTCGCGGACAGAAACTTCCAACGGCTCTTTAAAACTGTCCAAATTAAAACCACGATACAGACACGCAGGAATGAGGAAAAGTGGTTTTGAAGTAATAGGTACTGGTGAATAGACCCGTGTTCATCGTTCATCAATAGACATTTTCCTCAGCCTTTGTTCGCTCTGATATAAACAGCGTATGCTTGTAGTTTACAAACCTGCGAGCGAGCGCAGGTGGAAGTTCATTGGCCACTGTAGGTCATTTTAACACTGCAACAATGCACTTTGTCCAGTCATGTCTGGCATCAGTAAGGTCTTCGTCTATCCCCCCCCCTTCGTCCCCCATTGTCTCATTGCAAGGTAACTCCAAGGCGCAACGGTATTGGGAGATCTTAGAAGTCTCGTATGAATTAGTACCCCTGGAAAATATGGAGAGCATGAGACCAAAGATGGCGATGATGATGATGATGGTATGGAAATGAATTATAGGTTTATTATTGTTATTATGCAGGATACCCTCTCATAGTTCTGTTGCGTTGAATGAACAAATGAAAGCAATGCAGTTTAATCGGCTGTTTCAGTCGACATATCATTGTTAAGTTTATCCTTTGTTTTTGTTTTTTTAATTTGAAATCGTTCTTGATATTCTGTTCAAGGAAAAATTGGTTGTGGACGGAATACGAGAGTATTGATTGTTTGTAAGGGGATGGCAACACTGACGCAAAACAGTAGAAACGTAGCATTTGATGAATTTTTGACAGATATAAAAGCTTACTCAGACTTACCCTGTAAGGTTAGTAATTAAAAATCGACCAACATTGGTGCTTTTGAAAACAGAAGGCTGGATTGCACTTAACGGTATACTGTTCTCTCAGTTATACGAAGTGACGTCACAGGAACAACGATCTTCACTCGGGGATTACGTCATGGCACATCACATCTGTCCATCCACGTGAACGTGTGCGTGGGTGTGCAAACGTTCGTCAGTCGTTGTCAGTCAGTCGAAGCCTTATTGAATTGCCATCTTTAACATCTCGTCCACCCCCCCCCCCTTTTTTTTTTATTTATTTATTTTTTTTTTTTCACAGCCTTGTTCGGTGTTGGGAGAAAATCTCGTGAATCTTCAGAGTTATCGTACTGGTTTAAGACTATTTTGGACTCCTGTTTGCAACCAGAGTTTTATCTTAAACTTGGTATACCGCATGTTACGTTTTGTATTAATCGTTATAAGTATGTCAGTAATGGCGTCGTCTTTTTATATATATTTATGCTGCAAGTTTGTTTTCACAGTAATCAGCTCTTAAAAGATCCTTGCTGTATGTAACAAGGAGAAGGATCAGAATTTCACTCCTGTTGTTTCGTTACACGGTTGCATTATTACTTTAATGTCAAAATGTATATCACTATTAATCATTTTGAGGCAAACCCAAAATTATCACAGAATGATTCATGGATCCATAAAATTAATGGATACGTGTAATAAGAGAGGCTTTTTGTCAACGCAGTAATTGGTTCATCTCTCATCCGATTTTCACTCCCTAAATTAGCCTCTGGTGTCTTGATTTTTCTTCCTCACCTCCGCACCATCTGCGTGGATAAAAACTGAAGATGGCTGGCAGGGGCTTCATGGTATATCCTTGTGACCGAAACCTCATCGCGTTTACAAGGCAGATAACAGGGTGGCTTGCGAATCTGTTCTGCAACAGCAGAATACAATATCTCACCTTGAGTGATTTATGTTGATAACGGGAGTCGATTTGTCTTTGTTGTTGGGGGAGGGGGGAGTTGGTAGTTCATCTGCTAGAATGCTTCTGTCGTAAAGGAAGTGTTGCTATGACTTGATTATCCCTCCGAGTGGTTACTGGTAACTATTATTAACATTACTAAGTATAGTAATTCCTGACATTCATTTTTACATTGCATTTTATTGAGTTTCACCTTTATAAATATACTTTTACAAGGAATTTTACCTTAAATAAAAAAAAATAATTATATTATCCGGTATTCATCATCTAATAGGAAGCTACCTTTTCAGCTACAATTTTTGTGATGACCCTGATTACCACCTGATGGTAATATTCAGCAGTCTGACACGTTTTTTATCACTAGTTAATCCCAGTCACCACAGATCTACGATAAACCCCCGACTTATGTGCAGTATATAAGGCTTGTAATGACTGAATAAGGTCCAGGAATTAAACGTTGATTTGAAATGTAACTTAATTGCGGTTATATTTTAGTTACATCTGGAATTCTTATTATTTCAGAGTACGCATTATGAGCTAAAATGAACGCGTTTGCTTACCGGTTCTTCTTTATCCTCATTCTGTTTTCTTAATTTATGCCAGTTTAAAGTTACAGCCCTTTGTCCAAAATCTCTTCAGTGGCTTGGCTTGATATGTCTACTGAGACTGCCTTCAGCAAAACGAAGGCTTAAGATTGCCTCTGCCTTCGGGCAAACTGCATCTTACGACACTGGGTTAGCAAGCCTTTGTTCGGCAGTACTTCAGCCATGACTGTGATTATACATGAATTTACCTCCAGTCTCGAGCAATAATAAAAGCAGTTGAATGATCCCGGTGCGTCTGTTAAATTGACGCCTCTGAAGGCAGTCGCTAGCCATGCCTTAACATATGTGAAGGGCCTCGATACCCATCACAAATTGTCCGTAATTGGCAGTTCTGATCATTGCTCATCGCGTTGTAGTGGGCTGTTATCCAGAAGATCAAATGACTTAATGAAAACACAGAGAGGGCATTTGGAGGTGTGAGTTTCGACCGGGAATATCCACAATACCCACGCGACCTCTGCCATTTTTGTGTGTGAGATGCCGCCTGCAGATAAATACACGTTCTGGCGTTACTGCCGTGCCTGTGTTAATCTCTCTCTCTCTCTCTCTCTCTCTCTCTCTCTCTCTCTCTCTCTAGGATGTATACTTATTACATAATACTACATGTATGAATGTTGTGGATCTTTGAGATAGCAGATTTAGTTGTTTTTCGACGCTTTGCGCAGACGAGAAAAAACACCGCGGGATAGGCGAGTAATTTTTAAGATAGAATTGTTTTTCTTGTTAACTGATTGCAAATATTTTCTTTTGAGATTGTACTTGACAAACAAGAAGCTATTAAGTTCTGTTAGACCCGCTATAAAAAGAAGAGTAAATCGAAAACAACACTGTAATCAATACTTATGGGACTGGCGGCTTTCATCCAGCAAGTTGTTAGCTCTACTAGTAGCGTTTTTTGTTTTGTTTTTCAGTGTTTGTTTGGCTTATCAGAAGCCATTCTTCTCTCTCTCTCTCTCTCTCTCTCTCTCTCTCTCTCTCTCTCTCTCTCTCTCTCTCAAGAACTTGCACCATAGGTCATGTTGACACATTTGACATTTAAACGGTTTGACACTTAGAAATCCCAGTGTTATGCCGTATGTCACGATTCTCTTCTCCGCCCCCGTATTTAATTGTTATTTTGTATTTTTAAGGTTGACACCACAGATTAATTCAAGGTCATAATATAGACATGCAGGAACTTTTTTTTTTTATATAAGTGTAATTTTTTGGTCGTTTTGAGTTACGCATTTCCAGGTTCTCACGAACCTCAGATTTATCGGCATCCCTTTTTTGTTTGCTTTTACTCGGCCTTTATTACCCTTTGTTTATTCTACCCCTATCTTTCTCTTTTAAACAGTCTCGCTCCTCTTCCTGTATTTTATCTCCTCGCGTGTGAAAAGCCAGAAAATATTTCAAGGTGTATTTCACATCAATTTATCGTACGAAGAAAGAAAGAAAGAAAGAAAGAAGTTTCATGTCCTGCATATCATGTGTTAAACGTGTCTTATTTGAAATGCCCGTTATGCATTATCTAACCTTGCGTCATGATTTGAACTCGTGCCTGTCTTGAGCCTCGTCAGGAAAATCTGTGCGGAAATAATGTTCTGACATGCGAGGAATTGAGCTGCAGTCAGGTTTCCCATCGTCATTTAACCAAAATTGAACGTTCACTTTGTAGGATGATTTTTGCACTTTTTTTTTTTTTTAATCACTTTGGGAATTTTATTTGTTGTCTGTTTTGGTGAAGGTGGAATGTTGGGTTCCTTTTGTCAGTTGGGAATGCATGCTCTAAGTTTAATGTTGCATGCAGATGAAAGATGTTAGTTCATTGCATGCCTGTCATTTTGAAGTAATTCGTAATTTGATTCCTTTGTGCGCTGGATTGTTTTGATTTATGTATATAGGTTAACTGTTAACTTATATAAATTAACTCATTTTACGAGTTTCCCCAACTCGTTTTTATATTTCACGTGAAGGTCATTTTAGGTCATAAGCCTGTTTGAGGTTGGCCTCGGGCAATTGTTGCAGTTGTTTGTGTTTTATGGTGTTTATATCTAATCCGTCAGGGTTGGCAGAGGAGCGTGGATAATTATCATTATTGTAATGGGATTTACATTTTCAAGGCGGCCTTGGATTGTGGATTTTTTTTTTTTGTATTTAACTTGTGTACTCATGCTGCCTAAAATAGCGGTAATATCAGCGAGGGTCGTGACGACAGTTTACGGACAACAGATTTTCCGTCGAACCAAGGCATCTCCATTTTTATAAGGCCAGTGGCAAGGATAACGAGTAGACTGTCGTCCCTACCATAAGGACGGTGTTTCCCTTCCTGAAGCTTGGACTGAAATGGAAGCATCTTCTTTATGTGCGCTTTGTGTGGGGTAGTAGCGGGAGCGTTTGACACTGGGCCAGATTGCCTGTTAAATATCGTCTGTACTCTAGATTGGTGGTGCTGGAAGGAACTTTACACAACAATCCAAGTTGTGGATATTCGATAATAATAATAATAATAATAATAATAATAATAATAATAATAATAATAATAATAGTTATTATTATTATTATTATTATTATTATTATTATTATTATTATTATTATTATTATTATTATTACAGTATGAGTACCATGAATATTTTTATAACTAAGCAACAAGTTAAAAAAAATTATTATCGTGATCTAGCAACTTACCCTTCAAGATACTAGGCGCACAGTTAACCCTTTGGTGGTTGCCAGGGTACGATACTGAAGCCCTCAGATTCATTGGGCTTGGCTATGGTACCAATAGTTAATGATATTTTGACTTACTGTATGGTACCATCTGAAGCGGATTAATGTCAGTTATTGAATCGATCCATTTTCTATAGATGAAGTGACAGGAACAGCTGTAGGCTATTGCTGTTGGCTAATCTTTTGGTCCAGTTTTTTTTGTATATTAAATTTTGCTTTCGATTATGTTTACATGTTAATTGTTTTTAATGAAGCTGCCAAGTCTTTGATATACTTTTTATTTTTATCTGTTTGAAGTTTTGTTGATTTTTTGTTTGTATTGCTTATCTTTTTCATGCCAGTCTGATAACCTGCTGAGATTTTAAAGTTTTAGTCCTAGCTTTTTTTTTTTTAGAGTTAGTAATGGTTAGACATCGTGAAGATGATAAATACAATTTTTTTTTCGTTAAAACTGACGATGGTTGTTCGAATACTGTGATCTCTCATGGTATAGGCTATGTACTTGTTATTTGATAGTACAAAAAATATTAATTATTAATGTATACGAAAGGATAACTTATATGTATCCAAAATGCATCATCATATATGGCAAATATTTTAAGTTGCGGAAATTTATTTCTATTGCAGGATTATTGATGCTTGCGAAAGGTTACCTTACCCCAGTATCCAAAATGCACCTTTATTTATGGCAAAAAGCCGAAGAATAATCGCAAATTTATTTCCAGGTAAGAAGGAAATAATCTCCTTGAGACTAAGACACCTCACAGCCAGGTGTCCTCCGTTGTCTTGCTGTTACTGTAAAGCCTGTTGTCGGCTGCGTTAAATCACCGCTGCCTTGTTCGTGTCATGCCTGTGTTGGCGTTGCAAGAGCAGGCCTTCTTTTGTTGACCTTGAGTTGCCGCTTGTAGTCTACACCTTCTGGTGTTAGGAAGCGTCATGTTTATGCTGTCGGTTGATCCCTACGTAGTGGAGGAATTACGTTAATTTGCACTTGGTCTCGCTGACAGATGTCAGGGTGATTTTCCGCGTTCATTTATCTCTTATAGATGTAAATGTAAGCGAACATTTTGCGCTTCTTATTAAGGCACTTATTTTTGCATTGTAAACTTGTCCGGGGTTTTATATTGGTCCGAAATACAGTGGCGCCGAAGTGGGAGTCAGTTCAAATTATTTATTTATTTCAAAATTATTCACAACATTTACGGCAATAAACATAATTAGGGCCCACACATTTATGGACCATGTTTCCATTATAATGAAGATGCCATACGATTACTCTCACGTATATTGATTGAAGGCGTGTGAAAAGATTTTGCAGACTGGGGTAAAGAAATAAAAGAGAAGGAATTCCATTGAAATATAAATATGACCACAGACAGTTTATAAATTAACATCGGAAATCTTTCAAGACAATCCCGATAGAAAAAAAAAAATTGAGGAAGGTTAACTTCGATTTTTTCCATATGATTTTTCGAACACTTGACCTAACCGACTTGGCAACCCCTCTTTAGTGGAAGTTCTGTGTGAATGTCATGAAGGTCGGAAAAATACTCCTAGGAATAAGTAGTGTTTTCTTAAGACAGACAGGAATTTATCGCAAGCATTTTTTTTTTAACTTACTAATGTGTTTTGCTGGTGAAACTTAATTACTAAAAATAATATACAAAGTTTTATACATTTGTTAAAAAGAATTGTTGTTGCTTTTATTGGAAGATTTCACTGCGTACAAACGTTTCCATGGATTTCTGTCGCTCTCTCTCATTTGCGCAATTTGTAGTGAAATTAAGGTTTCGTATTATATGTCGATGGAATTTTAAGTAATGAGCCAGAGGACGGGGTTACTAAAGAAGTCAGTTTTACAGGGGACAAATGTGTGTTAAGCTCCTTGCAGCGTCATGTTTATGGGAACTGTAAGTGATGTAACATTAGGTACTTATTCTTAATTTTGTACTTGTTTTTGTTATCTAGTATTTTTCTTCAGTTTGATTATCAGTGTTATTGCTGTCTAGTATGTTTGTTCAGTTTGATTATCAGTGTTATTGTTATCTAGTATGTGTTTGTTTAGTTTGATTATCAGTGTTATTGTTATCCAGTATGTTTGTTCAGTTTGATTATCAGTGTTATTGTTGTCTAGTATGTTTGTTCAGTTTGATTATCAATGTTTTCGTTATGTAGTATGTTTGTTCAGTTTGATTATCAGTGTTATTGTTATCTAGCATGTTTGTTCAGTTTGATTATCAATGTTATTGTTACCTAGTATGTTTGTTCAGTTTGATTATCAATGTTATTGTTACCTAGTATGTTTGTTCAGTTTGATTATCAATGTTATTGTTACCTAGTATGTTTGTTCAGTTTGATTATAATCAGTGTTATTGTTATCTAGTATGTCTGTCCAGTTTGACTGTCAATGTTATTGTTATCTAGTATGTTTGTTCAGTTTGATGACTAATTCCACCCAATATGTTGGCCCTCTCGGCCCCAGCGGATCCAGCCAGCCATCCGTTTCATTCAACTCCGGAATAAACCGTCTTTCGTCTGTTAAACGTATGCTTAAACGTCCGAGCGAATGCCCTTAGAAGGAGAAGGCTAGTTGTATCTAATATGTTATTCAGTGTTGCAGTTTGTATTCATCTCGGTGTACATAATAGTCGAGGGTCACTTTACATAATGTTTAGTGTCAGAATAGACTTTCATATAGCAAAATGCAAATGATGCTGGTTACTGGATTGTAATATATATCATTGGTAGTTAGGTGAAAGTTGAAATTTTTTTCCTACGAGTTTGTGTTTGAAATGCATTGACAGATTAATAGGTATAGATATATACTCTCGTATATAATTTCTTCATTTACACACCTACACTTACTTTTAAAGTGTTGTTTGTGTTTTTATATACGCGTGTGTGTGTATGTGTGTGTGTGTGAGAGAGAGAGAGAGATTTGTTAACGAACTTTGATTTACTCAGGCGGCCTTACAAATGTGAATTATATGCAATGAAGTATGCATGTGTTTTGTAGGCACAGTTGCTCATAGTTTCATGTATATAATATTGCAAAGAAATGATGAAACAGAACCTTTCGAGAACAAGATAGGCAAAGGTACAAAGTGGTGGGACGATGCTAAAGGAATAGCAATAGGTGTGGTGGAAAGGTATGAAGTAGAACAGATTTTCTTTTTCATTTTAAGTCAGTGGTTGCCTTCTGCCTTTGCGTTAGCCGTTAGGATGAAAGTGGTGTCGCATTAGAGAGAGAGAGAGAGAGAGAGAGAGAGAGAGAGAGAGAGAGAGAGAGAGAGAGAGAGAGAGAGAGAGAGAGTTATACTTCCAAGGATTTTTTCTATGAAAACAAATTGGGAAAAAGAGAATGATAGTTAATAAAACAGAGTAATTTTTAAGAGTAAAGATACAGCTTCCTGAAATGATTACAAATAAAGGCACATGAAACATATGATGCTGTAAAGAATAGAGATGGAAGCTATATCCAGTCGTGATTAGTAAGAAGTAATTGTCAGCATTCATCTACGATTAGTGAGAAGTAATTGTCAGCATTCATCTACGATTAGTAAGAAGTAATTGTCAGCAAGTAGATGAATGGTTTTGAATATGAAAGTGATGTTTGTTATAGAGTGAATTCGATGGCTTGTAGGGAGAAGAAACAAAATGTAAAAATGGTTTTCGTACCGACTTAAGTGAAATATTTGGGGGAAATAAAGTTTGGTGTAAAATTGTTGTTCGTATGAAAGGGTTAAGGAATTTAGTTGTTTGACTATATATAACACCATATTCTAGATGGAACTGAAAATCCTTCCGAAACAAATTCACAAGAACTGCATTAAATTTTGAGTGAAAAAGACGAGAAAAATGAGACTACAGAATTATAATTTTTCCTCTTTTACACTTCCGTAACAGACACTTGGTCCACACTCCATCTCCCTTACCGGATGCAATACCCCGTTCATTAATTCCTTCCCTGTCAAACTTTCTGTTCTTGTCGTATGTCTACATCAATACAGCTAATTCAGTGTCCCATGCGTACTAACAAATGCTTCGCCCTTGTGTTTTTTTGTCCCTTTGATACCCTTTCCATAATACAAAGGCGAGGCCTCTTTCTTTTTTCCTCTCGTTTGGAATGCGTCCCTCATCTTGGTCAGCTACTCATACAACAACATCCCACATGTAATCCCATCAACTCGTGGCGCCTTTCCATTTAACATTTAAATATTTCCATTTATCATTTAAATATCCTTTCTACATCCTCGGTCGCTTTCCTCAAGTATTTTTGTGTGTACTTTGTTAATATGTGCACACACACATATATATGTGTTGGTGTGTGTAGTAAATAAACAATAATTATTTGTCGTATATACTTGTACAATTCTGGCATAGAAAATGAGGAATCTGTCAGCACTTCGTACTTGAGAAATAGAGCAACAGACGGTAAAAACTTGCGTAGTAAGAGAGAAATCGGGTAACCGAAGGTAAGAACATATCAGCTGTATTGTCTTCTTGACAGGGTACAGATTTATATCTGCAAATAAAAGAAATCGGCATTGAACCTCCACGCTCACCTTGTTTGTTCCCATTCCACTTACCCGATGTGGAAATTAAGGCCTGGTAGAATCTATGTTGTGCAATTCGCGCGACCCTTCTACGGGCCTTGTGGTTTCAGACTGTGCTGGAAGCACTGTGGGATGTGATTGTTAATGCTGAAACAAGGTATTCTGAAAGGCATTGAGAGAGAAATATTCCGGTCAGTCATTTCATGCATCTGTGAGGCCCACAGTCGCGGAAGGAGGGATTGTCTTAAGTGCGTCTTGTTCGTGCCATGGATGAGGTTCGTGGCATTCCGCGGAGCCTCGAGATAAGTATTTATGCTACCTGTGGCGGGGTCCTACCAAGTGCCTCTTTGTTACGAGGGCTGGAAATACGGAGCGAACGTCTTTTCGTCTGCAGGCAGAAAGCAACCGCCGCTGACATATTTTCGTTGGATTGTTTTCTTTCAGCTCGTAGAGTGTTTTAGATTTATTTTTCTTTGGTTTAAGCTGGGAAGTTAGTAATTGTAAGTCACTAGTGTATTTTTATTTTTCATTTTAGAAGGGCGTCAGCTGTTAGTTCTGTTATTCTCTTTTTGATGGCAGCATTTTTCAAGTATATTTTATGAATTACCAGTTTAGATTGCTGTTCATATTACTGGTTTGTAAGGAAGTTGTTAAGTGTTAGGACGTATATTATTTTTTACTGCAGTAGATTCGTAGATTTCTTATATATATATATATATATATATATATATATATATATATAAATATATATATATATATATATATGCCTTTGGCATACGCCTTGTCCCCTTGGAGTCGGTGGTGCCAGAAGGCATGTGTATTTAAGTGGGTAGAAAAATAAATATGAAATATAATGTATATATATGAGTACATATATATGTACATAATGTATTCATTATTTACAATTTTTATATATATATATATATATATATATATATATATATATATATATATATATATATATATATATATATATATATATATATATATATATATATATATATATGATAGAATTTGGTAATCAAAATTCTAAGAGGTTGCATCATGCATCGTTGCAAACATAGATGATCACATAAATGTTTGAAACATTCACGGTTAATTTCCACGAATGTTTTTATCAAAATCGAAGAAAAATACCGTGAACCTGACAGGAAGTCACGTTGCAAGGCGGGGTGGGGGGAGGGGAGGGGGGTGAGGTTTCTGAAAGTGGATTGGCAGCGTCTTGCTTGATTGTAATTCCCAGGGTCCGTGCGAGTGTGAGCGAGCGCGCGCGCGCTTCCCACTTTTTACTTATCCTTTTTACTTATCCTCTTTCTGTCTCTCTTTCTTTCACACCTGCTTTACTTTTTCTCCATATGTTTGGTTTTGTATTTTACGGAGGGCAGAAAATGCATTCTGAGCCTGCCTTCAAGCGTATATCCGTTTTGTCATTATGTTTTTGGGTTTTTTCGTAATCTCTCTCTCTCTCTCTCCCTCTCTCTTATGATTTTCCTGTCTAAAATCTATTTCCCATTCCTTCATGCTTGTTTAACGTACCGTTTTCCTTCCCTACTTTTGACTTCATCCTCTCTCTCTCTCTCTCTCTCTCTCTCTCTCTCTCTCTCTCTCTCTCTCTCTCTCTCTCTCATCATTATCCTATCTTAAATCTGTTTCCTATTCCCTCATGTTTGTTTAACCTATTGTTTTCCTTCCCTACTTTTGACTTCATCCTCTTGCTTGTCCGGTCTCTCTCTCTCTCTCTCTCTCTCTCTCTCTCTCTCTCTCTCTCTCTCTCTCTCTCTCTCTCTTATGATTTTCCTGTCTAAAATCTATTTCCCATTCCTTCATGCTTGTTTAACGTACCGTTTTCCTCCCCTACTTTTGACTCTCTCTCTCTCTCTCTCTCTCTCTCTCTCTCTCTCTCTCTCTCTCTCTCTCTCTCTCTCTCTCTCTCTCTCTCTCTCATATCATTATCCTATCTTAAATCTGTTTCCTATTCCCTCGTGTTTGTTTAACCTATTGTTTTCCTTCCCTACTTTTGACTTCATCCTCTTGCTTGTCCGGTCTCTCTCTCTCTCTCTCTCTCTCTCTCTCTCATTATTATCCTTTCATAAATCTATTTCCCATTTCATCATGTTTGTATAACCTACGGTTTTCTTCACTACTTTTGATTTCATCCTCTCTCTCTCTCTCTCTCTCTCTCTCTCTCTCTCTCTCTCTCTCTCTCTCTCTCTCTCTCTCTCTCTCTCTCTCATCATTATCCTATCTTAAATCTGTTACCTATTCCCTCATGTATGTTTAACCTATTGTTTTCCTTCCCTGCTTTTGACTTCTTCTCTCTCTCTCTCTCTCTCTCTCTCTCTCTCTCTCTCTCTCTCTCTCTCTCTCTCTCATTATTATCCTTTCATAAATCTATTTCCCATTTCATCATGTCTGTATAACCTACGGTTTTCCTTCCCTACTTTTGATTTCATCCTCTCTCTCTCTCTCTCTCTCTCTCTCTCTCTCTCTCTCTCTCTCTCTCTGTTATTATCCTATCATAAATTTATTTCCCATTTCATCATGTCTGCATAATCTGCGGTTTTCCTTCCCTACTTTTGATTTCATCCTCTTCTTGTCCGGTCTGTCTTGGGTTGACCTCGCCTTGCGGATGTAATGTGTCCGAGGCCCATTTCTCAATTTAAAGGCTTCCCTGGATCCGGATACTTTTGATGGGGGGCGAAGGCAGGGGCTGGTGGGTGTTGGTTGGTTGGGTGGGAGTCACCTAATGAAGAGGGGGTGTCAGGAGACGGTAGTTTTACAATCATGACTTTGTAATCAGCTGCTTTTTGATTATGCATCTTGTTATTACCCAAGATTTATTGCCACTTGTTGCGGATTCCTGAATTTTGGGCGTTTTTGTGACTTTTTTTTTTTATCTTTACAATGGAATTAGAGGTATTCGGCCATTATCTTTTATGTTTTCTGTGTTTCTTCTGTGAAATTCTGTTTTAATTGTGGGAAGTTGTTTATGGTTCTTTTTTGTTTACAAAGAAAAGTAAATTTAGTTTTTTTTCGAGAATGAGTTTTTTTTTTTTACCAGGAATTTGACGTTCTAGAAGCACGTGAGCGTTTGGCTTTCTCTGTTTCCAATTTTTTTTTTAAGCATCACTCAGAATACTCAACAACTTGTCCTGGAAGCTAAAAAAAAGATGTGGAAACTTGCAGACTAAAAAAAAAAAAAAAAAAATCGAAGACAGATCGAATCCACAGCAGTAATGATAATGTAGACTAAGTTACTCACGAAGACCGAACAGCAAGTAACCAATAAATGGGCAAAGCTTGTTGGACCGAATGAGGGCAGTCCATAATTAAACAAGTTGATTGATGTTGACGGAATGTTAGCTGGTTGCGCTTTTGTTCTTGCATTGTCCTGGTTATTTAAACTGACACATTCGCGAGAGTATTTATCTTTGTTGTAATTATTGCTGCTGTGGCTTTTGTAATCCTCTTTAGCAATGTCGTGCTGTGGACTGTGTGAAGGATGATCGCTCTGTCGCCAACTTATATCAAACAGATTAGTTATGTATAAAAGTTGTTGTTTTATGCAGTAATATTGGTAGTGCTTCTCTGTTTTTTTAAAGGTAGCATGTTGAGTTTTTTTTCGTACATGATATTTTACAAGTTAGCCGACAGGCTTCCCAATTTTAGATTATTTTGGGATTACGAAACCTTACAAATGAATTTTGTCAGCGTCTGCGACATGAAGTCCTTATTTTATAATGACAGCGTGAAAACTGTTCTCTGCAAACTGTACTTATTAGCTTCTCCGCCTAAAAACAAACATATAAGTGAAAACCCACGGCTTAAAGTTCTGTCTGCAAAAACGGATTAAAATATAGCAGAGTCCAAGCAAACAACTGTATGCAATAGGTTCAGTTTAATGAAGGCCCTCGTGCGAGTAACGTCGCAACCCCTTTGATTAAAATAGAGTGATTAACAAAGTTATTAATCCTTGGAACTCCCCCTCGTGTCAGACTTGCGACGAACGTCGAGCACAAGTGTTGTGTCTCATTCGCCACATGTGTCTGGCGGCCGGTGCTTGTTTTAAACTACCCTGCTCTACATCGTGGGGGAAAATAGCGGTTGTTTTGTTTTATGCAATGATATATATGTTTTTTGACGCCGGTTTTATTTTTAGTGTTTGTTCATATTAAACATTTCAGGGATGCATCTTGAGGCTCTTTCAGTTTATATAATTAATTTTTGTAGTAGTGAGTCATTGATGTGTTTATAATAATGATAATAATAATAATATAATAATAATAATAATAATAATGATAATAATAATAATAATAATAATAATAATAATAATAATAATAATAATAATTATTATTATTATTATTATTATTATTATTGTAGATTCAGCTGCAGTTATCGCATACAGTCTTTTCTAAGTCCTTATCAGGTGTCTCTTCTGTAGGTGTAGTGTACAGTAAGTATCCTTATTCCGCTCTCTCTCTCTCTCTCTCTCTCTCTCTCTCTCTCTCTCTCTCTCTCTCAGAACCATACATTATTCATGAGCCTTTGTACTTTACAGCAAATTCCGAATCTGTTGTCGGAATGTTTTCTAATTAGGCGGAGTCAAAGTAAGTCACATGCCATATAAATGGCGTTGGGGATCTACAAGTAAACTGGTCCGTGGAATAATGCCGTAAGGTCGCTTGCTTTAGTTTCAGTTTTATTTAGCGCTAATTTTTTTAAAGTATATAATATTACTAAGCATCTTCATGAGTTTTCTCTTCCTCAAATCCTGTTCTGGTTACGTGTCGAAAGCCAGTAACGTAGGGCTGCTTGTCGAATCTTTTTGGGAAATAGTTGTAAACTTTTCAGCGGTTGAATGTATTATTATTATTATTATTATTATTATTATTATTATTATTATTATTATTATTATTATTATTATTATTATTATTATTGGAAATAAATAAGCCTGTTATGATGATTTGATGGAAGAGAAGGAAATGGCATGCAAAGTGGAACCAATTAACTTTGCATACTTGAGAAAAAGCTCTATTTAAAAACGTGTGGTTCAGTGTTTCTTTACTTAATTGTCTTTCGTCAGTGCAAAGAATTAAAATCCAAGGTTGACGTGCGGATGATGTACCTTTTGTTTGTCATTGGCCGATGTCTTAGCCGTCGTTTGTGTGGTCGGATAAACCACCCTTTCCCATCAATCCCCCCACCCCAACTCCCCCACCCCAGAACCGCCAGCAAATTCCAGTATACCACCGAGTTCTGAATGCAACTCATGGCTTATCGGCGTTCGTTTGGCTGTGAATTCTGGCTTCGACTTACGTTTTGCGCCATACCTTTTGTTGTCTTCGAAGTAGAATTTAGAGTATCTCTTCCATAACCCCACGCACCAGTCTTGCTTTCAATGGATACTCAACTATTTGACATTGGATTCGAATCGGTTGTCTTTGTAATGTCTTAGATTCTCGTGGACGCTTCCGAACAGGCAGACGAAAATCAGGGTCGTAAGTTAGCGCTGCACATCATTCTTGCAATGGTATCCTTGAGTGGTGACATTTCGTCAATAGAAAATCTATTCATTTATTCGCATTTTTTACGTTCTGTTGTTGTCGGAAGGGACTTGGTTCCTCTGGTATGGGTGTGATTCGTATCGATAAGGTAGAGAAGCAGTCCTTCTGTTGCATTATTATTTGTTCTGAGTACAAGTGGGTTTGATGTGATTTTTTTCATTGTTAACGTTCTTCTAAATCGGTTGTTTTTACCGCAGGAATGTTACTTATAACTGCGACAGCGAATTTTCGTTTTAAAAAGTTTGAGCCATGAAAAATGTTTTATGCGTAATTAAAAAGCTTGAGTCGTGAAAAATGTTTTATGGGTAATTTTGTATGATATTTTCAAAGGAGTTGATTTTTTTTTCTCTCAATCGCATCCATTGAAATGTTTAGGATCTTGCATGTGACCACAGGCACTTCATTAATATTTTTTATTACCAGTGTTCATTTCAAATAATATTTGAGCTTTCTTTCTCTTGAACATTGTCACTGTGATTTCGAATACCAAACTTACTTCCAGTATATGTCAGTACTTGAAAACGCAGTAGTCTTTACCCTTAGCTCATGTCAAGTTCCCATCCTTGGATGGTCGAAACAAAAGGAATTTTTAAAAAATTTTATTCAGGATTCACTGATTTCTTAAATACTTACACTGCAGTAGCGAATATAAGAATTAGTCTATCACCCTCCTGCATTTATAGTCATGCCCGTCTATTAGATGTAGGTTCGAAGGGAGAGGTATTTAGAAGTTTTTCAAGTTACGTCATTCCCAATCTTCGAAATAAGTTAAAACTGATATAGAACAAGCTTAAAAGGCTACTGAATTACGAAGCAAGTATCTATAGAGTAGCCGCAGCTTGCATCTCGAGAAGAGAAATAGATGAGATTTATATTTTCAGTGTAGTTAAAACTTCCCCAGGGCTGGTCTCGCACCGCTGATACAGAACATTATTTAAACAGGAAATTATATTGAAATCTGTGGCGAAGAATTTATCCAGACGAGTGTATAAATTAGCTTTGTTCTCAGTTAGTTTTAGGTAATTTGATGAAAATAATGGTTAATTGGTTGGAAATTCGCCCTTATTGGAAAACATCTTGTTTTGGAGCTGTAAGAAATGACTGGGTTAGTCTTGTGTTCTTTTGATTCGTCAAAGACGGATTCGATGGATTTTATCTATTTTTAGTTATAAAGGTCTTAAGATGACAGTGTGTGTGAGATCTAAGGTTCTAGGATTTTTTTTTAATTTTTTTATTTTGAAGTGTTCGTTTAACGAAATTGACTCAGGAGTAACACTAACCATGAAAATGGCTACCCTGTACATTGTGGACATTATACATGCAGTAATTACAAGGAATTTGGCTGGCGTTGCTGCTAGATTGCTGCGTATGGTGCAGTAAATTGACGGATTTAATAAAAAGAATTAACAGAATGTTATATCGGTAAAACAAACTTTCAGTTATATAAAAATTGAAGATACCTTGGAACATACGAAGCTCTTTTAATAGTTTTGTAATTTGCATGAAGTAATTGTTTTTGTATAAAATGAAAATGAAAGGAACTTTTAAAATTAACTGGAGATGAAGTTTATTCAAATTCGTTTCAATAATTTTGTATTGTGCATGAAATAGGTATTTTCGTTTTAAAGTAAAATGTAAGGAAATTTGAAAATTAATTTGATATGAAACTTATCCAAAGAGAAAAGCAAGTCAGCTTGTATGGCGAAAGGTGACACCCAAGTAAAATGAAATAAAAAAAAAAGTAAAAGAAGATATATATGCGCTTATATGCAACGTATATGTGGACAGATTTTTTCTAAGAGCTTGAGACTTTTAATGTGATATTGAAAACTGCTACCCGGGGCATTGTGACATTCTATAAATAGCAATGTAGTTCTCATGTTCTCTTATCACAGATTACAGAAAATTTTGGATTAATCAGTACAGATGATATGATAAACATCACAAACTGTCAATAGACAGCTGGGACTACCAACATATATACTCATATTATATTCAGGACGAGGATATGATGTGGAGGATATCGTCAATTCCGAAAGTGTGTCCTTGAAGTAGAACTGTTTAGTCGTACTTGTGGTGAGAGGTTTCTCAAAAGTTTAGTCATTTTTTTGCCAGCATGTATCGCTGGGCCGCTTCAAGTTGGTCCGTGGTATACATGACTCAGTTTAAGAAATTTGACGAATACACACTTGCCTGTGTGGATGTGAATATTATAAAAGTTTGTTACGATTCTTGATAAAGTTGAAAGCATAACGTAGGTAACAATAAATAAAATTGACCTTTAGTAGTGCACGACATGCAGAGTAATGTGTTGCAAGGATTAAATTCGAGAAGGAAATTGACAGTGGCTAAACGCCATACCTTGCCGGAACTCTTGCCTAAGGAGTAATGAAATTTGACTTGCATGAGTCATTACATTGTCACCGGAATCTCTCATAGTCATTTGTCCAGTCTCCTTATATATGAAAGAGCAATCCGTAAGTGTAAAGAACAATGCGATATCGGTTACATTGTTGGCACATATTGTTACCGTCGCGTCCAAGTTTGTTTTTATGTGTTATTTTGCTTTTATGTTACTTTTTTTCCATTGCAGGTTTTACTGACATAACACTAATTTATCTGTGGAACAATATAAAATATCTCCATGACATTTGGAGTTTGTATTCAGTTGTTTGTAAGTAATGATTTCCACATTTTTTACTCTTTACTTCTTGATGATGATGTGTTGCATTCTATTGTATATTTTAATGCTTTAAAACTTTTTCGTATATTAATGCTTGGTTTAATTTCCATTCTCCATTCTCGCTGCATTTAGCAATATTGGCATTATGTATGCTTTTGTGAACATCATGGAATGGAATGTAATGACAATTTTTAGTCTCAGTCCACCTTTCTTTTGCACTCGGCAGAATGGCTGTCTCCCTGCTTTCACTAGGAAAACTTTTAAATCATTCGTAATCAACCATATATTCACACAGTGTAGAAAATTCCCTTGCTTATATTTTCCAGTTCAGGCTTCAAGTGTCGTTTTCTTTTGGCAGGAAGACGCCCAAGAGCCCTCAACATTGTTTTATCAGAGTCTCTCTGGTTTTGAATCACATAAATCATTAATCAAAACAAAGTAGTCGTTCGTCCACGACTTGGATATCTCAGAAAATGCATGAAAATGAAAATTATTTTGTTGGTGATGTAATAATATCGTTCTAGCTGCGCTGTGCACGAATTTAACGAAAAATATTTTGTTCGTTTTCGGTGTGTCGTCGTCCGCTGCAAGTGGAAAATATGAGTGCTCAAACTCGCCCCGATATGCCTTCACTCCTGGTTCCTTATTTCTCAACTTTCTCATGAGACCGGGTAATTGGAGGGGGCATTTGAGGGTCGTCGTCTCTCACCCCTAGGAGCATGGGCAAGAATAAGGGTCAGTGACTCCCGTAAGAGAATCTCGAGTTGATCCTTCAGAAGAAATCCTTTCAAGAATTGAGGGAAAAGGAGATCCTTGAGGCGATCGAGAAAAGCCCCAGCGAAAGGTCCTTTGTTTAAAAAAATATTTTATATAACAATTTTGCAAGGATGGATGTACGGAATGGAAAGGCCTGGTTTATCGTCTATTTCTCCTTCTCTTCCTCCTTCTCCTTCCTTTGTTCACTCCAGACTTTATTTTTCTTTCTTTCTCCACTCTTCTCCCGTGGTTTCACCTTTTACGTCAGTCTCCGTACTTTCTCTTTTCCTTGTTCGTTCAAGATTTAATCCTTTTTATGGACACAATTTTTTTTCCCATCTGCAGACCTCGTGGATTTCTGTTCTTTCCCTCGTCGGTCTCTTTGCCCGGCGCCACGATTTTATCTACTCTTGCTTTTTGGGCGTTCCTCTTCTTCTCCTCTCTTGATCTTCTTTCGAACTGACAACAGAATTTAGCGGAGCATATACTGTTTTATTTCAGCTTCTCGTGCACTCTTCTTCTGATTGTTGTTGGTATTATTATTATTATTATTATTATTATTATTATTATTATTATTATTATTATTATTACTTGAATGTTTAACGATTGTTGGAACATGTTTGTTTGTTTGTTTGATATATTCTCCGATGATACTTTTGGTTAATCTGTTTTTAGGATATTTAAAGGCTTAACACCATAAATGGTCCAAGATTATGAGGGATCTTCTTGTACTACGAATAACTTTTCTGAACAGATATAAATTGATAGTAAATGTAATTGTCGCAAACATTACCTGTGCGTGTCCATATGGTATAATATTAAAGTCATTGATTTTGCCAAACAAATCCCCCCCCCTCAAAAAAAAAATGTTAAAATAACAGTCCAAAAGCTTTAAAAATGGGATTAAGAAGGTCATATTACGAGAAATGAACCTCAAACACATACAGAATGAAATCACTATTATACATTATATTCCGGACAGGTGATTCTTAAATTTTGTAGGATATCTTTTGTTTTTATTGTTACTTCTACATTATAAACAACTGGGTAGTAATTGATTGCGGATGTACTGCTGTCATAAAATTTCTGATAATTAAACTAAAAAAATTAGCTATTAACCATTTTATTCAAAGATAAATCAGATTTATGACTAGTGTTTAAAGGATTTGGGCAGAAGGCCATATGATATTGCAAGTATCTATATTTTTCCGAACATTACTGTGAAGCAAACTGTAGACTCGGTCTACATCAGGCTCCTTCACCTCTGACAACTTGCGACCGACTGGGTGCCTTCGGGCAAGGGCCTAAGTTGGTAGAGAACTGGTTATATTTAAACCAACCAATCACTGTTGCAAAGATAAAATATTGCGAAGATATGTGCCATCAGTTGTGAATTAAGTTAGTATCCTTCACCTTTTCTGCAGGACATTTATAATTTCAATGTTAGAAACTGATGGACACCGTCAGTTGGCTTTTTGCTGTGTGGATTCAAAGAAAAGTAACTTGACAGATAGACATTTGGGACATTGCATATCTTGTTGTGTTTTTTCGTCATTTTCAGCAGTTCCAAGGAATGCTCTTCCCGAAACTTGTGCACTCTACATTTTTTCTTTTTTTTAATTTAGATGCAACTTTTTTTTTTAATGTTTAGGAATTACTTGTGTTTTGGCGGTTAGCAAGTTGCCATGCTTGCATGGCATTTTTAGTCCCGGTAATTTATTTTTGAAGTCGATGGCTCTAGTTGTTACTACGTCTCTTCACGGGAATAAATTAATCGATATTACTCAGTCCCAACTTCCAAGTGGTTATCAAGTGGTTATCTCAAAGAATAGATTTTAAGAGATGAAATAAGTATCTCGAATCTAGGGGTTTGTTTCCGGAGAGTCAACAGGGGTAAGGACAGGTAAAAGGCAACTAGAAAGCCATTGAATTTTTCTCAGATTTCCTCGGAAAATCTTGCCGTTGGCAAAATTCCAAGCTCGATGTAGGCTTTAATTTTTTGGCTTGTCGGTTAGATCATTTTTTCCCCTGTTTGGCCGAAAATGAAAAGATCTGAACAAACTTTGTTTACCAGTCCTCCTGAGGGTTTTATGACTCGAGTAAAGGACACGAACTGTTTTATTTCATCGCTCTAAGAAGCTTGTTAGATACGCTTCATGTTCTCGCAAATCGTAATTAATTGGAGTGCTTTATTGTAAGGTTTTCTATACAGAAATAATGCTGAGTAAGAATTCAAATGGATTCCTTAGTGATTTAACGATTCATATTGTGGTCGTACCTTGCATTGTTTCGTTTTCCTTCAAGTTAATGTGGTAGGAGGCCCTTTGTAATCGGTTGGCTTTTGGAAACTTTTCACTTTAAATTTTCCTCATACTTTTGAAAAATTATAATTTGCTTTAATTGTATCAGTCACTCACTTTGATTTTGTAACTTTTTATGACAAAGACTTTTTTTATCTGGTTTTATTTCAGTCAGAAAGGGAATCTATATAAAGTAAGTAGGAGGAGGAGATGCATTGCATTCATCATTCTTGGAGTAAAGACGTTGCCCGGAAGAGCTGTTATGTAATAAACTTGTTTCTTGCCGTTCTATGAAGATGCTACACGTTAATGATAGAGCGTTCCTATGGCCGCTGTTTGTGATTTCTGTTCAGACCGTAGCTTCTGGAAGGAAACATCTGCTCTAACAGTCTTTTCTTTTGTGCCAGGTTAGAAATTCGACTCGACCCTACCAGTCCAAGTGAATGTAGTGTTTCTTGAAATATTTTCCTGAACAAAATTCAGTCTTTCCGTGTACTCGGTTAATTTGTAGGAGTTGAAGAAGGACGGAACCGTGGAGATTAAGTGCCATAAATATCCCGGTCTCTTGAGAGAGTTGTAACGCCGGGGCACGCTTTCCATCTCGTCTTCCTTTCCCAAAGGTATGCACGGGTTGCTTACTTCACTCGCCAGGCCACCCACCCTCAAGATAAAGCCCGTCACACACTCCTCATCGCCAGGACTCCCCCCTCCCCCTCCCCCTCCCCCCTTCCCGCAATCCCCTTTCTTCTTGCCCTTCTTCTTCTTCTTCCTTCTCCTCCTACATCCAGAATGATCTTGCATCGGGACCACTCTTCATCTGAGCGTCACCCCCAGCCGGTGGGGATGATGATCCCTCCCGCTCACGTCAGCCTCTCTCTCTCTCTCTCTCTCTCTCTCTCTCTCTCTCTCTCTCTCTCTCTCTCTCTCTCTCTCTCTCTCTCTCATGGAAGCTAATTCTTATAAAATACTGTGGTTTGTTTGATTTGATTTCTTGTTATATATATATATATATATATATATATATATATATATATATATATATATATATATATATATATATTTGTATGCTTAGGGGCATCAGATTTCCACAGTGGTAAGTTATTTCATTAATTTACAGTTCATATTATTTATACGGGTCGTACTGCAAGGTATTTATTGAGATATCCTGGATAACATTGGAATTTCTAACTTTAACATGAACTTTCATAACAAATGACAGTCGAAATTAGGGAGTGTCATATTTTAAGTTTATAAGAAAAAGTATTTCCATATGCAATTTTTCTTTTTCTTCATTTCATAGTATTTTGGATGAGGGTAATTTCATAGTATTTTCGAGAAGGGTGTCTTTTATGAAGCGAAGGATGTCCTCTCGCCACGCAGTTCTGTTTAATTATTACTTCCTTTTGTAAGTGTTATCTTTTAAGATTCCATCACGTCCCGGCAGTAATTGCTTTCACGCTATACGATTATCATTTCTCTCCGAAGTATCTGTGATTTGGTATGTGTGTGTGTGATGGGGGTGGCGTCGTTCTGATAACTACTCTGCTATCTTAATTCTTAATTCTAGCTCTGGTATTTTCTCCCTCCTGAGAATTCTATTCACGCGCATTCAACACATTTTATTGATTGTTTTCCCCTTCCTTTTTCTTTTTTTTTTTCCACTAGATTGCATAGGGTCTTTTAGGGTCCTGTCTAGTGTTTGTTTACATAAGGTATATGCATCTTTCATCTACCTGAATTTGACACCTTTGAGAGATGTGATTGTTTTGGCATTCATGTTTTGTTTATTAATTAATGTTAAATGGATTCAGTCTTGTCAATTCATTTTTAACTTTTTCTAGCTTGAAATGTAGATACCATATCCAGAAGTATGTATTATAGTATGGCACGGCGCAAACTAATTTAGAACACGCTCATTATTGCAGTAATAACTTATCAATTGATGTTATATTTTGAAATGAACAGATTTTTCAAAGATGTCCCCCGGAGAAATGTTGCGGTACGTCACTTGGCATTGCAGGCTCGTATTTCATCTATTATTAAATGGAAATAATAAGGACAACTGAAGCAATTATAAGTTTTGTACCTTTATAATAATTCAAAAGATTTATATCTTCATTAAACTTGGACACCAACTTTAAATTTGATCACTGGCATCCTTCGTTCCGGTATAGGCGTCAGTTATTAGATTCATGGTGATGACGAGTACCTTTCAGTTTCCGGAATATACTTTTATTTTAAACAATTAATTTGTCATTGTGATTATTTTTTAATATATTTACCATTTCGTCGCTTACAACAGGCATTCACCAACTCATGGCCTTTGTCGTATTTCGAAATGGTATATTTTTTTCTTCTCTTTTAAGCTACCTATAGCGTGCAGTAACTGGCCCTTTGGTACGATACCATATCTACTCGTTTACCAAAGATCCTCGTTTCTTATTTGGTCTAATGTTCTTGGCATCCTTTTTTGTGATAAGGTCATGGTCATGCGTCTTGTGTCTTTGTCTAAGTGTTTCCTGTAGAGCCATCACGAATGCCAGATTCACAGCCAAAAAATGGAACGAAGTATATGCCTGTAGGTGTTATGGGTATAGTAGCTAAGATAATATTCAGGGTAGGGTTGACATTCGTACCTTGCAAAAAGGTTATTGATGATGCCTTGAAACCCCATGGATCTAAAGCAAGCAGCAGTCGGTCACATTTATGCCAGAAATGTCAGAGAGTGAGGGCTATCATGAAAGATTTGGAGAGGCGATTTTAATATGAAAATGTACATATGATGAAGTAAAAACTTTTGTTTTCGCATTTAGAATAAAAAATGCATTTCAGGATGCTGGTTAGGAAATGGCTGGTTGTTCCAGTATATACCTAATTCTGTGGTAGTGGATTGTATACTATATATATGTATATATAATGATATATATATTATATATATATATATATATATATATATATATATACATATACACACACACACATATAGGCTAACTGGCTTGTTGTTGGATTTGATTTGATTTTAGTATTTCCTTTTACGTTAAATTTCATAGTATAGTCAGGTGAAACAAATGAGGGAGAAATATGCGGCAAAAGAAATCCGTCAAGTGAAAACGTTTAGTGCCGAAGTTAGAAAAAATTGTTTTCGTCATTTAACCATTCACTCGTATTTCTTGATAAGTTACGTTTGCATGAAGGTTTTAGTAAGGTATCCATGAACGTCAAATATGTGAGGTAAAAGCTGAATGGCAAAATATTTTCCATTGACCAAATTTTACTTTATTTTGTTGTATTTACAAGTGTCGTGCCTGGTTCCCGAAAGAAATATGGTGAAGTTTTGACGTGTTGGTGCATTTCACATCATTTTTGAGCGGATCTTGCGTCCGATTGCAATCGGTTTCATTTAGGCACACGGATTGCATTAGTTTTTGCATGATTGCTCCATTCAAGTTTTCGAAACATCTTAAGAGTTACGTAGTGTACTTGATACAAGTAAGTAGCAATAATATTGCCATTTTACCTAAGTATTGCTGTCATTTTTTACGTGATGAGTAGTTACTTTGTAAAACGAGCCATATTGATAAAGTGTATGCCAGTCATTGATCGTTCGTCTATGCAGAGGCATCACCATAGTCGTAATCCCTTGGTAGGAATGTCTGCAGTTACATATTCAGTTTCGATTAATATACTCGACCCAAAATTATCTGCAGGATCACTTCGCTCTCCTCACATACAACTTTAGTCGCGTATAATGGCTGCTTTTCATGTAAGACAAACTACTGTAATTGTTGTTATTTCCAAATAGTTGAGTGTATAATACTGTTTAAGTTGCTGATGTATTTTATGAACGATAAGTGATTGCCGATGGCCCCATGACAGAGGGCTTTCATCAGTTTAGGGGGTATATCACGTCCAAAGTGGTCGAAAACTCTTGTACTACTTGGAAATATCTTGTGAAATAGTACCCATATAACACCATTTATTTTTGCAGGGGAAATCTGTCAGTCTGATACTAGTGTCACATTTATTTATTATTATTATTATTATTATTATTATTATTATTATTATTATTATTATTAGCGCTGCTGTAAGATAAAATATAGATGGCATTATCGTAAATTTAATGCGCATGCGAACAGATTAGCCTCTTTTGCTTGTTACAATTGTGGCCACACTGCAGAGGAATGCTCCTTGCGACATTGCCAGATACTCTCAGCTAAATCCACGTGACGAAGTTATTGCTTGCACATTCCATTGCCTGTTGACAATAAAAACCGTTTAAGTTGGCTTCTGGCAGTATCATGGATACCAGTTTCCAACTTGAGGCGGTTAAACAACTTGTAAATTTGGAAAGAGAGACTGAAATTCGCTGAAAGGTATCAGTGATCGTTCTGACCTAAATTTCGCTGACAGAGAAAATTTGTACTCTGTGGTGTTTTTTTTTTTTTTTTTAATTTGTTTTGTTGTATATGTTTGATTAGTAGTTTTTTTCCTTGTCCTTTCGTAAATGTATTGACGAATGTTCCAAGAAAACACTTGTTTGTGTTCTTGTCATCGATTAACATAATGTTTGTAACCATGACGTGTACTATAGATTCGTAACATATGGTTTGACACATCGGTAACACATGGCGGGTAATTAAATAATTTTTTGCATGTGCACGACTCTATCCCAAGTGGTTGATCTGATAATTATTCAGGTTTGAAATGCGAATATATCATGGTAATGATTTCAGCTGGATAGTTCTTTAAATAGAAACAAAAATTGGTTTCTTAATGTTTTCGTCCATCTACTGTTGATCTCCAATATCGTAGGGTAATAGACACTAGCAATGTACATATTTAATTTTTATCACCTAAAACGTTTATTCATTAGTCGATAGTGTGACACAGCACACATTTCCACCAGCACCCGCACAAGTGTGATAGCCTACACTAATCTATGTCAGTAGTTATGTCGCAGGGAATTTCAAAGCACACATTGAATGGTAAAACTTCAAGGCTCAGCATTTATCATTCATTTAATTAAGCTCTTCTGCTGTAGTTTCATTGCATTGCCAGCAGTTCACACACGCGCAGATACGTGTTTACAGCGCATTTATTGCATGTACGTGTGTATGCGTCGGTTAAAGGGATACTACCGGAAAAGAATTGATCGTGAATTCCTTTTTCCTGGTTTTGTTTATGTCAGTCCAGTGAGGGTTAGTCGAGGTGTGGTTATTGCTAATTGAAACTTTGTTTATGTTAGAGATCTAGTTTGTCGGCTATTTTGCCTGTCCTTCCCCGTCACGATACAAATTTGGGTCATATGATTTTTTTTTAACAAGAAGATGCCATATTTATGTCATTAAATTCTACAAGCATGACTTCTGTTGTGAAGTGTTTAAAATTTTCCAAAGGGTACATCGTCTGATATGTAAACATTGCTCAGTAGATGATATATTACTAAAGAGGTTGGTGCTGTTTTAGAGTGTGTGGTCAGGTCTTCGGATCTTGGACATCAATCCTAAGTCATTAGTTAACTTAAACTTTGTATGTTTTGAAAGGAATGTTCGCAAAAAAAGATATTCGAAAAAATAAAAAGTAATAAACAATAGCGTTGTTTTGCTCGCCTATGTAATGACCTCCCCGAGGCACAAGAGTGCACCTTTCTCTGATTGTTGGGGGCCCGGCGGGGCGACGGAGCGGCTGAAGGTGGCGATAATGGAATGCGTTCTTGGCGATCACCCCCCCCCCCCCGGTTTCCCCCAAAACACAGGCCGGTGTTCGTACTTTGGGGGCCAGGGTTCAGAAGCCCTCAGGGTCCTTTATGTCTGACTTTTTCCGTCTGTTCCTCGCCGCCTTCTGGACTTTCCTGTTTTAAATATTTTCTTAAAAGGCTTGAAATTTCCGGCCACTGGATTTGTCCGTAGGTTTCAGCCCATGAGTTGAGGAATTTCCATCTCTCGTGGAATGTCGAAGTCATGTAGCAGAGCTTGTTTGCCCGCTTGTTTCATGGAGGGTGTGTCTTCAGTGTGTCATGCTTAGTAAGGGACGAGTGGAAATTACTTCTCAGTCGGGGTACATTTTTTTTTTTGTCTCAAAATTCGAACTTTGCGCCATTTTAGCCAAGGTGTATTATTGCCAGTATCATGATTTTAGTACCTTGATCCAAGTTGAGGTAAATTTTTTTTTTATGTAGTCTAGGCAACTTTGCACTTTGATCATAGGCAAGTTGAGTTTTTTTTGTAATCAAGATTTGGACAACTTTTTACCGTAGTCTTAACAAAAGTTTGGACAACTTTGCACCTTACTCTCAGCTGTCGTATGTTTAGTCTCTGCTTGACGTATTTTGTAATATTTTTTTTTATACTATTTTGACCTGGAGCCAAGGTAATTTGGATAAGTTAAAGGTCAATCAGTTTTTTCCCCGTATACGAATTTTAGTTTTTTCTTGTTTCTATGGCATTATGGTCAAATTTGGTATGTAGTTCAATCATCATGCCATGGGCATTTAGCCAACTTTGAGGTCACAGATATTTTCCTGATAACTTTACTTTTATCGCTGGTATTATATTTTATATTGTGGATGTTATTTCGGCAGCAGTCGAAAGAGAGTGTAACCTGACTCGAGGTCAGCCATTTTAGTTCAAGGTTAAACCAATTTACTACAATTTGCTTTTAAGTAGAATCCCTGGTGACTGATTGGATAGATTTCTTTTTGATGCATTTCGTACTCTGTGAAGTAGGTTTAACCAGGCAGGTGCATCAGAAAATTCCGAACAGTTAATGATAAGCTGTAAACGTAATTAGAGGAACGAAAAGTCAACAAGATCATGGAAGCTGCATGGTTCCAGGATTACTTTCAACACGTTTGTCGAAGAAGTTTCTTGGAGATTTACCCTAATTCAAGTGTCATTTATAAAACTACCAGGATATGTTTTAGCACAGAGTTCACAATTCATTCTCACAATCAGATACCCGCGGGAAACATTTGGAATATATTTGCAGCAAACAAAATCTTACTACATATATTCGTAGCTACAAACAGTGCAGATGGTTTCGAAGCACCTTGAGTTAAACGGACAGAAGACTCGATAATAATATATTTTGATATTGTAACACCTTATGGCAGTATACGAACACAGTTATTCTTCAAGTTTTTACATTCTTAGGGAGTTAGAACTTGCCTCAATATATTTTCCTTATCGGCGCAGTTTCTGTCCTTGGTAATAGCGATAAGTGTACAAAGCTAATATTATGTGGGGTGGTTTTCATTACTCTGATAACACGTACGTCCTGCCCAGTGCCTTCTACAAAAAAAGAAAAAAAAAAAGCATTTCCAGTTTTATACGTTCGCTCATTCATTCCTTTGTTTCCAAAAGTTAATGCTATTAACTTTTGAAAAAAAAAAAAAGTGCTGAACACAAAAATGGTATTGACAATTTAAATATATTGTTACATAAAAAATATATTGTTACATATGCCCATGATATCTGTTATTTATTAATGGCATCCATTGTATTGCTCCTCCTCTTTTATACTGAAACAAAAAACAAAAACAAAAAAAGAAAAAGATTACGTGTCTTTTTATAAGAGAAGTTGGAACTTTGGAGTAGAACCATGAAACGAATTGGCTTGTAAGGCCTTGGTAATTTGTTACTTCAAGCATATATGCTTTATCACGTCACTGTAATTTGAATGCATTTCATACCATGCAGTTCTAGACTCTTGGATTTTGTGATCAAATGATGTGCAGTGATTCCTTCCATCCAGTAAGCAAATAAATGATTCACTTCTCGCTAATGGTTTGGTTTTGCTTGTTGAAATATGCATGAACATATTCCGTGACTTGCACAGTATTGGGGTATTTTGTCTGGGAGGTCATTTCCGATAACGCCACAGCGAACAATTTACCTAGTTGATGAAAAGTGGAACAAATATTCATGTTCAAGTCAAATGATTACACGGAAACTACAAGGAAGTTTATCTTCATTCTATAAACTTACAAGCACTTTTAATTTCTCCATTTTCATAATATGCGGTAATGACTGAGTGGGTGTGCGTGGCCCAGGGGTGTGTGGTATTCATGTCTAATGTACTTGGTCACACACACACACACATGCATACACGTATATATAATACATTATTCAGAATGAATTCACATTCTTAACATTAGTATGAGTAAGAACTTGCTCCTTGTAGAGTCTTGATGGTCCTTCCCCGCTGCATATTTTTATGATAGATTATACACAGCGCTGGCTTCGCATATTTGCGAATTGTTATTTGCTTTATATTTATTATTTTGTGATGATGTGGTTTGTATAACCAACTCCCCAATTGTGTATGCCTATCGTGGACTTGTCTATGGATGTAGCTGTCGTAGGGTTAGTGTGGCTCCTGAATAAATCATTACCTAAATCCAAAAATGGACGCGTCTCGTCGTGCAACAAAACGATTACACCTTGCTTCTCGCTAGAGTGTTGGAACCAGTGCTAAAGCAGTATGCCGAGGAACAAGATATTAAAAGGAATAACAGGTGTTAGGTTCATCACATGCGGAGTGAAGTATGCAAATGATGCACTTTTTTTTTGGAGTGCTTGGTTCCCCAAATGTTAGCCTGTATCGAATTGCTGCTTACCTTGAGGTTTGTAACAGATGATAAGTGAATGGTGCACTCAGTGTTGTGCGAGGCTGATTGATTAGCTTACTTCGTAGCATAGTCCTGCGTATATGCTTTGCCTAATAACACTGTACTTGATCGCTTTAATTGTTTGACAGTACTTGCTGTTAAATTCCGCTCCAAGCTTTCTTTTTCTTAATGCTGAAAAAATAAACATCGGTTGCTGTTGGACTGTTGGAAAGTCAGGTGTTGATAGGCTCCTTATATGTATAAAACTGATGGTGTTTATCTTACAAGCTTTAGATATTTTGACCGCCAGTTACCGGAATTCGTCTCCCCCGGATCTATATCTTTTAGACATGATGTCCTGTATGCCAGTAACGCTAAGTACGGCTTAAACCAAAACTTTAAGGCATCGTGTTAGACCGTCTACCTAAGGGTGTTGTTGTAGCTTGGAATTTTTAGTACGTGCACCCCACGAATTAGCGCGTGCTACTTGTTTGGAAGGTATCCAGATGTTATTCTATTAAAATGTCACGTCGAAAATGTTGCGATGTGCCTCAAGCGTTTCTTTTCTTTCTTCTCTTGATTGATTGATTGGTTCGTGGATCGTGAAGTATGTGGCTTCTTAACTACCATGGCCGTTGGCACCAAAGTGCTATAAGGATTTTACATATAAGAATAGATGAGGAATTTAGGCTTTTCTTTTCCACTCCTATTACATGTCTACTGATACTTATATATTATATATGTATATATATATGTATACATACGTATAAATGTATGTATATATATACATACATATATATATATATATATATATATATATATATATATATATATATATATATATATATATATATATATATATATATATATATATATATATATATATATATATATGTAGGGTTATATATGTCTTCAGAAGTTATCACAAATATCCCTTTATATCGAATTTAAGTTATATTGGCGATATACTGGCTTCCGAAGGGAATTACTTACGTATGTTACGTGTATCTGCCCCCGGCCAGGATTCGAATATATGCCTGGTTTGGTCCAACAGAGAAGTGACAGTAGACTTATTTACCGGCCTGATGCGCTGATATAATTCCATTAGGGAGTAAGTTATCCCCAAGGCAGAGTGAATTCGATACTATGGGGTATTTGTGACTTAGTATACAGTATATAAGATTATAAAATAACCACGTGAATTATTGACAAAACGATTATATATATATATATATATATATATATATATATATATATATATATATATATATATATATTATATATGCACATACATATACATACACAGATACATACAGACACACATATATAATAAAATGTATGTATGTGTGTGTATATGCTATATGTGTTTATTCATTTGTATGAAACATTGGCATACGCAGATATTAAGAGGATAATGCCTATACCATGGGAAAATTATATTTCCTACGTAATTTGTATAAAACTATTCCTGTATATATATATATATATATATATATATATATATATATATATATATATATATATATATATATATATATATATATATATATATATATATATACATACAGTAAATACACACACACACACATATATATATATATATATTTATATATATATATACACATACATACATACATCATACACATACGTAAATAAATAAATGCAGCAGCAGCTCCATTGTAAATAGAAATCTATGTAAAAGAATTCCTCCTCAATAGAATCTAGCGTATAAAGACTCTGTTTCGGCAGATGTCACTGATGGTCACATGGTTCGCTTCATCGCATTGAGGCGAAGTGTGGCATTATCATGGCAGACAACCGTCATTTTTGATTGCTGGAAACTATCGGTGAGAACCGAACTCGTCGATTGAAACGCTAACCGGGAGAAAAGACAAAACAAAAAAAAAAAATGGAAACGACGCTCTTATGAGATACCATGTCAGCATATTTTTATTCCTAAGGAAAAGCGCCAGAGAAATATTCGGGGCGAGTGGCCGGACTATATACCAGTCTACTCGGCCTGTCATGTTTGTTTTGGGAATAGTCGTGTGATTTTGTTTTCTTTGTGGGAGAGATGAAAAGGGGTTGGAAAAAACACCTTTGTTGTAGGCTAACTATGGACCGGATATTTCATCGATTTCCCATTCGCCCATATAGGAAGGACACGGGCGATTTAGCAGCAATTTTTCCCTTTTTTTTTTATAATGTGAAATGGACTTGTGTATATTCACAATGCTCTGGGTAGAGACATGTGCATGTGCTCTCTCTCTCTCTCTCTCTCTCTCTCTCTCTCTCTCTCTCTCTCTCTCTCAGTGCGTGTGCATGCACTATGCATTATATGTTGTATATACGGTTTATCCACAAATTGCGCACGTACTGGCTCAAACGCGCGCGCGCGCGCACACACAAACGTATACTATATATTTATGTATATAGCCTATATGTGTGTGTGTAGGTATACATACATGCTTACACACATATGTGTGTATATTATATATATATATATATATATATATATATATATATATATATATATATATATATATATATATATATATATATATATATATATATATATATATATATATATATATATATATATACTGTATATATATATATATGTATATATATATATATATATATATATATATATATATATATATATATATATATATATATATATATATATATATAATGTATGCACTGTAGCCTATATAAATTCATATATATTTTACAAAAGTAGCTGAAATTCGAGGTTTGCTATTGTATTTTACTCATATATGCATCTTATAAGAAAGTTTCTGACTTAAATTGTTAATTTAGTATAAAGTTTGTTGTTATTATGTAATTTATTTCGTAATTACAGATGTGGTTCATATCAAATGGTATTTTTTCAATCGAAATGTCATGCAGCGGGTATGCCAAGGATGTTTGCATCTCCTAATGATTGTTTTTAACTACATCTGTAGACAGTCGTATTTTTTAAAAGGTGTGGCTACTTTGAACGAACAGTTCATTTATATATTACTCTTGACATTCCATAAGTTTAAAGTACTTGCGAAAAATGAGTTAGATTCCAGGTCGTCCTGTCATTTTTGTTCAACTCCGAAGTATCCTTATCAATATGGTGTTCAGTGACTAGTCTCCGGAGCGATAGCGATTCTTGGGTAGTTAGTATAATGAAGGAAATGCTATGGAATGTCAGTGACGCGCCGTGCATCGGCAAAAATAGCTCCGATATTTCGTGTTTGAGCTTGTAAAATCAGGGATGGACTATGCGCTATTCTCTCCGGTTCTGTTTCACAGCCTTGTTTCGCTATGGCTCCCTTGTTGCTATGAAGTACAAGCGTATCCTATTTGCATTCCTATCTCACTTGTTACCCAAGCAGTATTTAGATAAGGAAATAACTTGATGCTTTAATAATTAGTCGCTTTTTTCAGTGTTTCGTATCTGAAGAACCGTTCGGCAAATAGTTCCCGGGAACGTTCCGGAACGAGACGTTTCTTCGTCGTTTGTTCCTCGTCCGATTTACGCCGGCGTTGGTTTTTGCATGAACGGCGCCCATCATGATGGTCTCTGTCCTTGGGAAGCAGAGTATCGTGGGAGTTAAAAGCGAAGGTATGGAAGTGGATGTCGGTTGGTCGGTGGACCTGTGGTGGTGGTGGAGGAGGGCTTGGGTGTGTTGCGGTGGGGGTGGGGGTGCCCACCCGAGGAGGAAGGGAAGGAGGAAAGGGCGGGATTCTTTCGGGTCATTGGAGGCTCTGGCATGTTTGGGGGTCACAGGTAGGAGTCGTCGGTGGAGGAGGAGGAGGAGGAGGAGGAGGAGAGAGAGAGAGAGAGAGAGAGAGAGAGAGAGAGAGAGAGAGAGGATGAAAAAAAGTAAGAACGGGTGAAGAGATTTAAGGGAGACTAAAGGAGGAGGAATGCCTAGGTGAGGGGTTTTGGGTGTGATAGAAGAGGTGGTAGGAGCTGTTCCCTCCTCCAACCCGCCCCTCCGATCGCCCCCTGTTAAACGACAGGTTGCAACAGGACAGTAGTTGTAGTCTGGTCTGGACAAAAGCGGCAAGTCTGTAAACAGGATAATCACCCCGAAATTTTTTAAGGGAAAAGACGAATGTGTGGTTTTTTTTTCCTTGTTTATTTTTAAATGAATTGGACCGCCTTTTCCTAACAGCGTTAATCGCTAATGGAAAAAGTAATGGACGTGTATTAAAACTGATTTATTAATTAAAAATTATACAAACGATCATATACAAAACAAAGGATGATTCCTACATAAGTTTACGTTTACTTTTCAAAATATTTGTTTTGGTTTGGACATCATATTTGTTTGTTCTCGACAAAAGAAAAAAAGATTTAACGTTAAGGACAACTGTGGTTACTGAGACAGATTCGTCCTTCCGAAAATTCCTGACTTACGTAACGAGGTATTCTGTCCATTCGAATTAAGATCAGTCTTTTTCAGGCGTACTGTTCAATGTTTATAAAACTTCCAAGTTGCATGCCACCATGAAAATTGTAAATATTTATTATTCAGATGGAAGTTAGGGCATGTGAGGTAGGTAAGTAATGATCTTGTCCTAGGGGGATAAAGTTCCTCTTTGGTCGAGTCGGTAGAGTTGTGGGCTAGTACTCGCTAGGCCCGAATTTGAGGCTCCGAGTCATGCTCCATGAAGAATTAGAGGAATTTATTTCTGGTAATAGAAATTCATTTCACGGTATAATGTGGTTCGGATTCCACAATAAGCTGTAGGTCCCGTTGCTAAGTAACCAATTGGTTCTTAGCCACGTAAAATAAGTCTAATCCTTCGGGCCAGCCCTAGGAGAGCTGTTAATCAGCTCAGTGGTCTGGTAAAACTAAGGTATACTTAACTTTTCCCAGGGGGTTAGATAGGCCTTGCGTTTTCGGAAAAATTATCAACGCTTACATCACCAGGGAGTAATGTGCTATGGTCGGATTCTGTATGACAGTTGAATTTTCAAGTATTGGTCCATCTAATGGAGGGCATAAATCGACTTTTAGTGGCTGTAATAATTGTACTCTTCATATTTCTCGTCTTCATTTACAGCATGGGCTCTTGAATGTATTATTTTTGTAAACAGTAAAGTTACCCAACGTTAATGACCAAAACTGCGTTGATCAAAGTTATTGTCACGCACGTATAAATCATAAAAAAAATAGAGTTGTTTTTTGTTGTTGGCTGTAGGAAATCTACTGATTTTAGGTACAGTGGACTCCATTTCTTTTAAATCATTCTGTATCACCTGAATTGTAGATCATCGCTATGCAAATCAATTGAGCCTAAGGGATTTAAAGAGCTAGATGAACAGAATACATGAGTCCACGACGGTCTTCATTTCTGCGATGTTGAAGAAATTTAGTTCGGTACGGTTCACAGGTCTTTTCATTTTGTAAAATCAGCAACTTCTTAATTACTTTGGTACTTTGTCACTTTCTAAAATGGGAATTTGACGAATTTCCTGCTGTGCCGTTGATATGTTTAGTACAAAAAGTATATATATATGTATACACAGTATATATATTATATGGCACTTAATTTTCCTAATATATCTCGACATTTACTAATCTTATTAACATATGCATAAACATATTTCGCTCAAAAAATGAACCTGTCGCTTACAAGTTCAGCTTTTTATTTGTGAGCGCCTGTTATTGTGATTGTGGGTTTGCTAACACATATGTAAAATCATTTATAAGATGTTTATCATGATACTTAATCAGAGGCTTGTCTGTTCGTTTTACTGAAAAAAGGATTGATTGTAGCTGAGATCTCTGGGCAACATGAAGGTTGTTTAGTTTGTTAAGGGAATTCAGGTTGGTCTCATTTACATCATAGCCTGTATGCAAACATCGCCTATTTTCGTCATTGTTGATGTTAATCATTTACGAAAAAATGCAGGTAACAGAACTGATATTGTTACTTATAATTATTACTGATTTTGTCATCATTAATATTTAATTTGTTTTATTTTCTCTTACGCTCCTGTGATGTGATGGATATGTGAAAAATGGCACATTACTTAGAATGTTCTTGCCATGTCTTTGCATGGCAGATTTGTTGCCAAGTATCATTGGGAAGAGACCGGAATAGTCTGTAAATTATGATTACATTTTAAGGAGGAATAAAGTACAAACAATGCTCTATGATTATGGCTGTCAAAGGCATCACCTAGGTAATTGGGAACAAATCTATTCTCATTTTATTGTTAAGACTATCGTAAACGGAAACAAAAAGGCCAGGAATAGCATCTCCTGTGCCTGATAGTTTCTGCCTACTATCTGTGTAAAGTAGATGTAAATATTCAGAGTGCATTACCTGTTAGGGTAGCATTGGAATAGTGGGGAATAGCTCGTAATTAGTGGAGTTATCCTAACGTACTGCCTTTTGAAACTAGCTTGAGAATATTTTTTTCTCACTCGTTTCGAAAATACTTTATTAAAGAACAGAAAATTTTGAGTTTCTCTGCCTTTTTTTTAATTTTAAAGTAATTTTAAGAGTAGAAAAAAATATAAGGAAAATATAGATAACGATCAAGGCATTGTCTTGATTATCCCACAAGAAAATATGGCCCCTTATTGATTGTAATAACGTGCTTGGTGACAAGCATATTGGCCGTTGTTTCTCTTGTAACAATCACATTATCTGCAAGAACGATTGTATTATCAGTTTCAAGGCTGCTGTAAAAATACTGTGACCATATACGTGATCGTTTTATTTCCAGTGTAACTTCGTAATACGAAGAAATTAGGGAAAATGTGGTCTTTAGATTTACGGAATGGTGTGAGTCGGGATGAATATCCTAGTCTTTGATTCATTCATTCCCGGTGCTAAAGGCCTTGTGTGTGTGCAAGTGTCTTTTTAGCCTGAAAATAGCAAACACTGAGAATTTTCCGTTTATGAGAATGATAGGGTTATCTTGTTTTTTAAAGGGAGGAAAGGGATATTACTTTATTCTCGTGATTCATTTGTTTTGTTTCAGTAAATCCTCATGGTAGACAGAACGTTGTGTTGAGCTTCAATAACATAAAGACTTTCTTTCTCGATGGAATACTTCGGATCTAGAGTATTTGGCTGTCTTGTGACAGAACATGAACATTTTGTAAGTTAGTACTTTTGGCCATTATTTTTTTAAGATCATTTTACATGTTTTGTCTTGATATCAGTAATGGACCTTGTCCATGAAGTATGTACGAGTATAGAGATTCGCCGTTTTTTCATTTTCCACCGGAAAAGGGTTTCTTTGAAAAATGAAATGTGACTTAAATGTCAAGTATAGAGGGGTAATCATTGGGGGATCGAGTCTATCATTTACGTAACAATTTATATATTATAAATATATATAATACATTTATATTTATATTTTTATTAAATATATATGCACTAACCCGTACATTAATATGGACTCATACATAGGCTACTCTCACACTTGGCAATATTTATCTAGACGAATAGATGTTGGAATTAATTTAGCACGAACGACCACCAATCATCCATGTGCAAAAGCCCATCCTACTTCATTTTGTGTGCATGACCATCTCTCCGTTTTTTTTGCTTGTTCTTTTTCCTTCTTCGTCTTCTTCTTCCTTTACTTCTTCTTCTTGTTCTTCGTCCTCTCCTTCCACGTGTACAATGATGGGGCTGACTCTCGATTCACCTTGACTTGTTCTCCACGGCTTATGTCAGATTGAGGAGGAGGAGGAGGAGCAGAGGGAATAGGAGGAGGAGGAGGAGGTGGTGGAGAAGGAGAAGAAGAAAGAGAAGAAGGAGGATCAGAAGGAAGATAAAAATAAGATAGACGAAGGAATGGGGGGGAAACGAAAGACTGAAGAAAATATGAGGAGGAGGAGAAGGAGGAGGCAGCGAGCATGATGATAATGGTGATGATAATGCAGAAAGGCAAAGGGAACATGAAGATTTAATGCAGAGAAAAAAAGAAAGGGAAATGTATGAAAATTATATATATATATATATATATATATATATATATATATATATATATATATATATATATATATATATATATATATATATATATATATATTATGACAATTTTTTTGAGAAACATATATTTCTTTTTACTTAAAATTTATTTTGGTAAAGTAGAAATATAGATTTGGCTAGTAAAACGAAAGACTTTTTCCAGATAACTTTTAGAGTTGGATTACAATATTGGATCTTAATACGGTTGTAGAAAAAGTAAAAAAAAAAAAATATGTACACACACACACACACACACAGGGAGAGAGAGAGAGAAATTTTGTGTTTGTAAAGTATAAGGGATCTGTTCATTAGGAATGGTGCATAAATCCTCAGAATAATTTTTTATGTCCAGAAATACTCACATGCTATTAACTGTCCATAAATACAGTACATGCTAAGTGGAAAGTTGTATGTTTAGCACGTAACTCGTTTCACCTTATTTATTATACCCGAGGAAAAGAACGCTGCTTGAGAGAGAGAGAGAGAGAGAGAGAGATGCGGGATGGGAATATGAAGTACAACCGGATACCATACAATCATGAAATTGATGAATCGATCTTATGGTAAAGCTACTAAATGGAATTTATTTCTCTCTCTCTCTCTCTCTCTCTCTCTCTCTCTCTCTCTCTCTCTCTCTCTCTCTCTCTCTCTCTCTCGTGATTAACAATTCTTAGCATGTATTGAAAAGTAAAATCTAATAACATAACCAGTCTTACAAGAAGAAGGAGATGGAGCGAGAAGTTTGTCGCAATTGATAAAATGTAAAGTAGAAAGTGCCGGCAGCAGGTGCAACATCAATTATGATTGGGGGCGGGGCGGAGGGCGAGTTGTCCAGTGGGGGAGGGGGAATGTTTGAGGGGTCGGGGAATTTCGCTGGTCCCCCCCCCCGGCATGGAGGTGTTAGGAAGTATCCGAAAGGTAGGGGATGCGGCGAGGGAAGTAGGAATCTTTGGATGGGTGGGGGTTACCCCGGGGGTGACCCCAGGTATGTTAACTTGCAACAGCCTGTGGCGCGCCAAGTGAGTCTGTGATACCACGTGGCCGCTTCCAGAGCAACTTGCATCGCCGAGGATGATGTTGCAGTGCAAAGCATCGCCGGGATTAACGTCCAGCTCTGTCTTTAAGTACATCCTCCCATTTTTTTTTTTTTTTTTTTTTTTGTAGTTCCCTGTATTTTCCTGTATCGGAAGTGGCTTCTGCCCAGTCCCGATGAGGAGAAATAAAAAGGTAGACCAGGCCGTTAATTGATTTTCCTCCAAGGTGTTGATGGGATCTGCTGCCTGTCCTTGAGTTCCCGTGCAAAGGTGGTTGAAGAACAGGCATTTGAATCTCGTGCTACCTGAAGTCGTAAATTAGTCTCCATGGATTTCAGGGATTGCCCTGATACCCCTGCGACGTTGAAGACTAGACGAGGAAACGAAAGCGCTTAACGAGGTCTTTCCTGTCGATTGACATAATTGTGGATTTTTTTTTTTTTTATGCTTGTAGCAAGCGAAAATTGTTAAGCTCATTTTCAGCTTCATTTTGGTATATGCCGCAGGCGTCCAGTATGCTTGGTTTTGACAAAAGAGCTTTAAATCACTATGTCTGTCTCACATTTGATGGTATTTTTATTTAGATTAGAATGTAAAGTAGATGGCCAAATAATTTTGCTTGTATTTAAACAGATCTTCTCTTTCCTGACTTTCCAATCTTTGCTTCTTTCCGAGTTAGGTTGTCGTGTCTTTCAGGGGTAATCCCCCCCCCCCTCTTCTTTCTTCTTTTTGCAGTTCTTACCTCTGGCCTGGGCTGGAAATGAACTGTAGTTTATCGGGTTTGTTCAACTTTGCCCATAAGGTAAAGAAACTTCACAGAAAAGAATTCCGTAATTAGAAATTTAAGATGGAATGTTAGGAGTGTCTAAAAATTGATTGGCTCTAGGATTTCACGTAGGCATATATATATATATATTTACAGTATATATGTATTATATTGTATATTACGGTCGTTAATTTTTTTCTCCTATAATACTCAGCATTATTTTGCTTCTAGTTATTGGAAGAATTGCTGCATTTTGTGATGGTGTAAGGCGTTCTAATTTGAGATTTATTAACTGGTCTTACTACCACCCGGATACCCACGTCGTCTCCATAGACAGGTCAGCAATCTTTGCCTTCAGCGTTAGGTACGAGCGTTCACCAGAACTGTCTGAATGAATGCCCTCGGTGCATTGTGTCACGCTTCAGGATACCACAAACACGGTTGCGAAGGTTGTAAATTTTTTCGGGCAAAAGTTTTTCGTCTGTAAAACACCTGCCAAGATAAACTGGGAAATGAGCCTTCAGTGAGCGTTAGATACACTTGGAAAAGGTTTATTGAAAAACAGCGACCCCTTTAGAGATTAAGCTGGGAAGAAAGTTTTCCTGTCTCTCCTCATTTATACTTGTTTTATATAGGACATGCTTTCTCCCCGTTGTTCCCTAATTATTTGAAATTTTCTCCCAAGGGGAAAACTATGTATTTTATGGATTGTCTTGCGTTGGGTTTTTTTTTTTTTTTTTTTTTTTTTTTTTTTTTTTTTTTTTTACTAATTTCAGAATCTCTGTACTTTTTTTTTTTTTTTTTTTTTTTTTTTTTTTACTAATTTCAGAATCTCTGTGCTTCACATTTATGATTTTGAGATCTTACGGGACTGGAGGTGCCCTAATTTAGTCTCGTTGCACACCTCCAGATCAGTCTTTTTCGCCATTTTTTTCACAAGTTCTCCCTGTTTTGTTTGAAGAACAAGAAATTCAATCTCCTGTTTGTCATATCTTGAGGATGGTATTTCATTAATCTTGTACTGGAAAACTGACAGTTTCAGTTTTAAAGTCAGGAGGTTCATTGCTGCAGTGCGTTTGTGTGTATGTTTTCTTTTTCTTCTTCTTCTTGTTAGGAATATATTGAATAAATTGGAAAACAGATTCACTGAGCATTACTATTCAAAGTGAAAGATCGACTTGGTCTGCTCAGTTGGACCGAATTGTATGCATCGTTTTCCTTACGAACAAACAGCGATCACTCACATCAGTGGCATTGACGCATAAGTTTAAGCAAATAGGACCTGTAAGTAAAATTTTATGTTATCCTCATCTGATTGAGTTTGTAATTTTCCTCCTTGCCATAGGTACAGTATTCATTCGGCTGGTTTTCAGCGAGTTTAAGGAAGGAAACCGTATTCTATCCCCGGCCGGGTGGAGGGACAAATATGACACCTCTGAGATCGCACGCTTTTCGTAAAATTTTTTTGGTGTCTTTGTGACGAGTCCTTTTTCATCTGCTGTTAGGCTTGGGTGTTGCACCTGTGCTTTTCATTTATTTCATCATGCTCTTTCTCTTCTTTTAGGCAGTTAGGTCGCACTCCCGTCACATTATGCCCAATGGATCTCAGTCCTTGTATACCCTTGGTTTACAGTGACTGGTTGAATGAGATTCGAAATAATGCTCTCTCTCTCTCTCTCTCTCTCTCTCTCTCTCTCTCTCTCTCTCTCTCTCTCTCTCTCTCTCTCTGGGTGCGTTTTGAATTTGGAAAACTTGCTAAAAATTTTGATGAACGACACCGTACTTTACTATCAAAATGGCTGATATTTTCTTAAGGATATCTTGAGATACCATTACGAAGCCACCTTTACACCTGTCTTTCGATTCGCCACCAACCCCTCTATAACATGAAAAATTCGACATAACGAAAACCTCCTACAAAACATCTTTATTTTTCTAATTCCTGTCCCCTTTATACTATACACATTTAACCCTTTATTAATTTTAAAATCAAAGTCGTTGACTGTCTATCGGAAAAATTCTCATATAATGGAAATTGATAGGTAGGTTTTACAAAACTTTAAGCTAACAAAATTCCTGACAAACGTTGGGATATAAAAGGCTCTCACATGTTTCTGAATTCTTTAAAAAAAATTTAAGTTTTCGCTTTGTATATTTCTCATTTATGCAAAAATTTTAATTTTGTATGGATTAATTTTTTTTTTTATATTTTAGTGTTTATAGCGTAGACAAAGGTGTAGGTGAAACCTTTATATATTTGTTTCCTATCATTCTTTTCCATTTGAGGTTATGTATAGATATATGGTTTAGTCTGATGTCTTTATATACATTTGTATACACGTGAATGTTGGTTTAGTATGGCTAATCAAAGATGAAATAAATAGGAATTGATAACTATACCTAGCAATTTGCAAGATTTTTATGCATTATGACATTTCCATCGTGTTGTTCTTATATAGTATATCTTTCTACCTCATTAACATATGCAACACAAGAAAAGTCCAGTGAGTTTATGCCAAGCCCATTTAACTCACGAACATTTATTACTCGATCCACTTAGTAATTCGGATTCACACAGTCATTTCATGTCGCATCCATTAATGAATTTATCAAAATATTTTTACCTGTTTTATAAGAGAAAAGAATAGAATCTCTTGCAGTTTTATAAAAGCGAATAAGGAAATTTTGATCTGCGTGTTCATGAGAATTCATTTCAGGAGGTAATAAAGTCTTTCGTCAATAAGAATATCATTGCAGTACACCAACTTTTTGCAATGTCTTGTGGACAGGACAGACAGCCAGATCGAGAAATAAAATAAGAAAAAACAAAAGAATCCTTGATCTAAATCCGGTTCTGGTTATGGTACCATCTCGGTATTATTTTCAGTATTCCCCCGCCACAGCCCCTTCCATAAAATATCACTGAATTTCTTACGTAAATTTATTACGTATTTTATTGATCAGACAGTCAAATAAACAGTAAGACGCCGTTGACTAATTTAAGTCTTAATCTTCATTGTCGGGAATGTGTGTGTGTGTGTGTGTGTATATATATATATATATATATATATATATATATATATATATATATATATATATATATATATATATACATACATACATACATACATACATACACATACATACACACACACACACACACACACATGAGGAGACATTCTTAATACCCAGACACATAATTGCAGACATGACAGTAAGGTAAGGACAATGGGGGTCGGGGGGCTTCAGAGGAGAGGGAGAGGTGGGTGCAGTGGTGGTGGTGGTATGCCCGGCTCATGTCTGACCATGACTTTAGCACCGGCCGAAGGAATTTTGATGACACCTTGCGCCCGGATGTTGACCTTGAGGAGACTGGGTGCCATGAGCAACGGCTAAAGCTCTCTCTCTCTCTCTCTCTCTCTCTCTCTCTCTCTCTCTCTCTCTCTCTCATTCCATGCCTGCAGGTCAAAGGCTTTTTTTGTGTTGTGAAATTTAATGAGTTGGTTTGGTTTCTTGAAAGACCGTTTGCTGTATGGTCTGTGTTAAAATTATGCTTAGAAATAGAGAATAACTTGTATAAATTTGAGGTTTTATAACAAATTCTCTCCCTCTCTCTCTCTCTCTCTCTCTAAATTTGAGGTTTTATAACAAATTCTCTCTCTCTCTCTCTCTCTCTCTCTCTCTCTCTCTCTCTCTCTCTCTCTCTCTCTCTCTCTCTCTCTCTCCATGCCTGCAGGTCAAAGGCTTTTCTTTTTTTTTCTGTGAAATTTAATGAGTTGATTTTATGGTCGACCATTTGCTGTCTGAACTGTGTTAAGGTTACGCAGAAAATATAGAATAACTTGTACAAATTTGAAGTCTTATAACATAAACATGAAGTTAGCCTCTCTCTCTCTCTCTCTCTCTCTCTCTCTCTCTCTCTCTCTCTCTCTCTCTCTCTCTGCACACAGCCACAGGTCCAGCAAATACAGTCGGCTTTGTTCAGTGAAATCGGCGACGGCAAACCGAAATCATTAGAAGAGCTGCTTCCTCTCTCTACCCCCGAAGGTTGCGAGCTATGCATCTTAATCTAGCTCGAACCCGACGCTGGATCCGTGCCTAGTATTCAGTGTTACGTATCTAGCGCGCTAGGGATAAACTGCGCGCTGTCTTTTCTTATTTAGGTAGAATCGGTCTACTTTGACGTTTATTATTTGTTGTTTAAGGGATGTTGGTTAAATATGCTCTTTTCGAGTGTGGGTACTTTATTATTATTATTATTATTATTATTATTATTATTATTGGAGAGAGACAGTTTTCTTTAAGATGGGTAGTTTCAATGGAAACTAGCTAAAAGATACTGCCACCGATACTGTATCTGCTTAGTAAACTTTCTCAACTTCACGGGTGCTCTTTACGCCCACACAGTTTCATCAGCAGCACGTCGACCCCTCCCTTCTAGTAAAAGTATATGCCCTTCACCTCTGTCTTACACTTGCTTGGGTTTTCAGGGGATGTTAAGAGCCTTTTGTTTTACCTGTTGAGCAATCCAGCCTTTTTTTTTTTTAAGTGTTTCTGTCCTGCGTTTATCAGATCTTGTAATTGCATATACTTTACAAAACCTGTTCTGCCACCACTTGACATGTACACTACTCAGATCTACTTTTTAGCTTATAGTCACGTTTTAGCCGCAGCTCGACTGCATCTCTTAGTCTTCATTCTAGCACTCTTTGCTCAACATACACCACCAAGGCATGTCGTCTCGCCAGCTACTTTCCAAGTGTAATAGATACCTTTTATTCTTATTAAGGGGAATTGGGCTAATCATTTCTTCTCACATTCCAGTTTATGCCTCCAAAAACCTGCACACCTGTTACTTCACCTGTTCAGAATAACAACCTTTCGTGTCATGTCATCGTCTGTAACTTACTTTATGAAAAACTACACTATTCAGAGACTGATATTTTCAACCACCAGTGTTTATGTTCCATTCATGCATAAACTTTACCAGACTTCACATGGTCTTTTACCTTTCTCATTTTACAGACTCGCTCTAAACGACTTATCCATATCACCAGTCACACTGTAACATGTGAAAACGCCAGATATTTTCAGTTATCAATCAATGCTCTTTCACTGATTTTTCAGCACTCCATTCATATTATTATGAAACAGGCTAGGGGACAATAAATCCCCGTACATTTAGTTTGATACCAACCATTCACTCTTTCATCTGTGCGTAATCTTACAGTACATAAACTTCGCTGTCCTCATAAATATTTTTAATTCTGTTAAAAACTAGCAGAGATATTATACATTCTCAGTGCACTGCAGAGTAATTATGTTTTTTAAAACTTCCTGCCAAGTTGTTTCAGTACAAACATTTGGTCCATGTTGTTTGATACAACATTGTTTTTCCCCAATCCTAATTACAGTGTGATTAATGTTATGCTACTGTAGTTCCTAGCATTTTACTGTAACGCATTTTCGTTTGCGAACTAGGACGTTTATTCTTCTTATCCATTCCCTGAGACTATTTCCCCCCCCAGTGGGACATATAATGCTCACACCTCACAGGCCTTATTGCACTGTTACAACCATAGTTAAGCACCTGATACCAATCCCTTAAACACCCAGCTCCTTTCCATTATTCAAGACTTTTACTGCCTTCTTCACATCCTAGTTCTTCATTGGAGGGGTGGGTAGAGCTTTCGGCTAGCACGCTGTTGGCCCAGCGTTTGACTCTCCGAGCGGCCAATGAAGAATTAGAGGAATTTATTTTTGGTGACAGAAATTCATTTCTCGTCATAATGTGGTTCGGATTCCACAATAAGCTGTAGGTCCCGTTGCTAGGTAACCAGTTGGTTCGTAGCTACGTAAATTAAATCTAATCCTTCGGGCCAGCCCTGGGAGAGCTGGAAGCTCAGGGGTCTGGTTAAACTATGATATACTTACTTTTCCTCACATCCTTAACAGTTGTGTTCACAACGATTGTCAGATTTATTTTGTATTGTCTAGTTATTCCTGCTATCGTCATTCAAGAGCACCACAAAATTCCCACACTACCAGCACAGGACCCCATACTCATCAGCGTCTCACAATTTTTATCCTTTATTGTAATGTCTAATTGCACGTCATCTTTCTCTTCGCATTCATGGCCCTCCAAAATAACTGTAGCCACCCAATAATTAATCGCATATCTCAATAACCTGTTCCTAATTAATAAAAAAGTATGTGGAAGGAATAGGGGTGGGTTATGACTGCGGAGGGAATGGATAGTGCAGCGTTTGAAATATGGAATTTTGAAGGAATCGGGAAAAATAGTTGATAGTAAATAACATAGTTTGAGTTAGTGGGTTTCATAAGGTTAAAGGGGAGAAAAAAGGGCTATCTCAGAATTGAAGGATGAGTTCTGCTTTGATTCACTTAAACGGAAGTGCCCAACACATTACCTGTAGAAAGTGTCAAGTGACTTTTAACAAGCAGGACGGGGAATACATTGGCAATGTTCCCGTAGGGGGTTAGTGCCGTCAGTGCACCTCGTGCGATGTACTGTAGGCATTACTTAAGGTTCTTTGCAGCGTGCCTTTGGCCCCTAGTTGCAACCCCTTTCGTTCCTTTTACTGTACCTCCTTCCATCTTACTTTCCACCCTCTCCTAACAATTGATTCATAGTGCAACCGCGAGGTTTTCCTCCTGTTAACCCTTTCAAACTTTTACTGTCAATTTCCTTTTCAGCGCTGAATGACCTCACTGGTCTCCGTGCTTGACCTTTGGTCTAAATTCTATATTCAATTCAATTCAATACATTGGCAATGCAAATTATCTTTGATTCAGTCAAGCCAATAAGGGATAAAAATGTAACACTCCAAATGGGAGAGCAGATAAAATCAGTGTCAAGGTAAAACAGAGTTAATGGAAAGAATTAGGACTGTATTATGAAGTGGGTGGATATTTTTAACAGGGAGATTTAGCCCGTTGCATTGTGGTATCTTGCTAAGGAAGTTTAAAGTGACTTGACAACACAAAATCTTCATGGGGAAGAAGGATTCTATTTTAGTACTATAAACTGAATACTAGGTTGGAACCAGAGAGTAAATGGAGGTCGGTTGAAATAATGTCCTGGCGGCAGGGATAATGACTATAAATAGGGATTTCTCTTTTCGATGTGCTTTCTCGTTAGATAGTGGGTGTTTGTCGGTTAGACGGAATGCTCTGTTAGACAATGTGCTGCTAAGATAGTGATTTACTTTTTAACAGTTTCTGTAGCAAGTTAGATTGTTTTGTATTTATGCCATGTCAACAAAACTCAACTTTTATGACTTATTTAGCTATGGATGATATCCTAATAGCTATGCACAGTAGGGTAATACCTGAACTCTACTGAAAGCTCTTGATCCTAGGAAATTTGTCGTATCTTAATGTACTGTTCACTTCATTGAAGGGCTTGGTTAGCCCAGTAATTGTGCCGTTTTTACATCGTAAACCTTCTGTGCTATTTCATAGTTATTAATGTTCGATTCGTATGTGAAATGCGGCCAGTATTTTCCCCTTATTCTTGGACATACGGAGTTAGACGACGTAAGATGTCATTTATCTTCAATCCTATCGTAATGGTCTGAAATTATATGTAATTATCTATTGTCGATTTATTTTTTATGATTGTACAGTACGATTCAAGGTCATTTTGCAAGGGATGACAAAGCTGGCTAAGGCATTTTAGAACTTTTATTTTGTATATATTCCAGGTTAGCTTCACGTTTTCATCGGATTTACTGTTTTTTTTTTTTTTTTTTTTTTTTTTTTGAGAAAACCGAAAGACACCTTATATATATTGGTGTATGAAATGTGACTGTATTTATAGTTGCAAGTACACTACGCACACGCACAGACACACACACACATATATATTTATATATATATATATATATATATATATATATATATATATATATATATATATATATATATATATATATATATATATATATATATGTTTGTGTATGTGTATGTATGTTTATATTTATATATATACACATATGTATGTATGTGTGTATGTATATATATATATATATATATATATATATATATATATATATATATACACATACATACACATACATACACATACATACACACACACACGCAGACATACATATAATGTAAGGTGTGAGTGTATTTATCAAACTTGAAAGAAAAGACAAAAAAGCAGCTTGGCTTAATAACTTGTTTCCGTGTCCCCTCGCCGTTTGAAATGTTAGGTCTCGTGTGAAGTGCTGCAATTGCCCATTGTGCACAAGTGTTTTGCATGCAGAATACCTGTCTTTGAGGCGTAATGACTGCAAGTGTTTTGCATGATGATAAAATTATTACATTAACGACTTAGCCGATAGTCTTTTGCGACAACTTGTCGTTAAAACCTCTTTAGTATTCTCTTTGTCAGCCGACTTTTATTTTTTTGGCAAGAAAAAAGCATTTCAGCAATTGCTCTTTTTCTTACGTATATTGACACTTGAATGTGATACATATATTTTACGTATTTATATTGTATAATTATATATATATGTAAAAATATATTATATAAGCACATATTATATATATACATACACCTGGGTGTTTCGAAATTACAGCCCCCCCTACCACAGAACAAATGGAAAGTTATGAAGTTTTCTGCTATAGCCTATCTCCAAGTACATTATTTTAAGTTTCTATTAAGCTATTTTTCATTCTACATTTCTTGTATGTTCAGACTGAGTGATGGAGTTAGATACAGCCATGGCTAACGATTCGGAGGAAATCAGATGGATTGACCGAATCCGGGCTATAACCTTCAGAGAGGCCAGGGATGCTGGTGCATCCTTCGTTTCACATTCCTGGATAGCTAAATACAGTAAAAGAGATGAATCCTTTGTTAAAAGAAACTGGAACAAAAATCCATATGACTATCATCGCGAAAAGAGTGAGAATCTTGGAAGGCCTGAAGTCCTTTCTCAGGAGTCAAAAGACATCATAGCTGAGGCAGTGGGTAGACTAAGAAAGTCTTTACGTAAATTGGCGCTTGAACTAGAAACAAAAAGGGGAAAGAAGAGAAGTTATAGTGGTGTATATCGTGAGTTGAAAAAATCTGGTATCAAGCCATCTCATGTTATCAGCAAGCCCAACATCACTCAGCGACAGAGAGAAGACCATGCATGGTTTTGTGGTTCATTTCTTAAAGATTGGGATGAAGCTGACTTTCTCCATGTTGCTGCATCAGATGAATTCTTCATTTACACAGTCAGGAAGCCAAATCATAAAAATGACATCATTTCGGCTGCAAAGTTGGATGATATCAGTGATGACGTGCGCTATCACCAAGTTGTGAGATTTCCTTAATGTTTGGGAATTTTTCTGTTTCACAGCCAAATGGTTAATGTGGATCATCAAAGAAAAAGGACAATCATGGAATGGTGAATACTTCAGAGAAACTGTGCTTACTGATGGAGTATTTCCTTCGTCAAAGATCCTGAAAATGTGTTATCTGTTGAAGAAGTCACATTTTTGCATGATAAGGCACCATGTTTCAAGGCTCTTCAGACACAGGAGCTGCTTCGAAACAGTGGTTTCGATTTCTTCTCGTCAAGTGAATTTCCAGGTAGCTCCCCTGACCTTAATGTGTGTGAAAACATTGGTAGTATCTTAAAGGATCGTGTTGAAGTGTACACAGAGAACTGTGATGGTATACCAAGCCTTGACGACCTGTGAAGAGGGGTGACTGAAGTGCTCAGGGAAATGGAGTTAGAGTCTCAGCTTTTTTGCGATTTGCTGAAATCATACCCCTCAAGAATGCAGGCTGTGGTACAGGCAGATGAAGGCCACACAAAATATTAAATACTCAGGGAGCAACTTAAATAAATACCTGCTCTGAATTACTTTTGTTTTTGTCCACATCAATTTTAGTTTATGCTGTAGAGGTGGGGGCTCTAATTTCTGAAACACCCTGTAATATATATATATATATATATATATATATATATATATATATATATATATATATATATATATATATATATATATATATATATATTTAATTGTATGACTTTGGATGAAAGGTAATGGCTACATTACCGACATATACCATAGATATTTTTTTCTTGTTTATACGTAAAGATAATAACGATTTGAAATAACTTTTTGTTTGCGTTTTCAGTGCTGGCTGGAATCGATTAAGAAGAAAACAAAATATAATAGTTTCCACTGCACTTCCAAAACAGGTCATTGAATTCAACTGGCATGTGTTTGTCGAGATAAACTTGTCTGTTTTAAATCAGTGTTTATATACTAATTTAAATTGATAGGAAATGCTTCTGTTAGTGGCTGAGAGAACGACAATTGTGTTTGTTAGTGGTGTTTGTTTATATTTATAAATTTACATTACCATTAAGAGATTCCTCCATCCTGTTTTTTATGAGATGCTTTATCACTTGCTTGTCCAAAGCCTTTGCTTATGAATTAATCTTCGTCTCCTTATCTACTGCTTTGCATGTCATATTTTAAGTATGGGATTACTACTGTGTTAATTTTTTGATGCGATCATCCGTTTGTAAATTCCAGTTTTTCAAGTTAGTCTTTAAAGTGATGTTGGTACCTGCAAGTTAGCATTCTTAAGGTAAAGGTTTTAGGTCTCGGAAACACTAGTCATTCTTTACCAAGAGTTCTTAGCTTTCAAAAGGACTTGTTACTATTACCATTAGCCTAGGTGAAGTACCACTCCATTCCTTCTCCGGCAAATGCTCCTCCGGTCGAGTGATCGACGGCGGCGGCGGTGGTGGTGGTAATAATGACTGCCTTGGGCAGGCGAGTAGGAAAGCAGGTAGGCTGTAGGGAAGTGCTTCCTCATCCTGCCACCGACGTCTCCTGAAGAGAGAAAGAGAGAGAGCCCGTGAAGAAGCTCGACTCGTCGTCATTACGGCAAGGGCTTCACCACAAGTAGTTTTCCGGCGTCAGTAGCAATCATGGATGGCGCTGAGGGAAGAGAGAGAGAGAGAGAGGGAGGAAATATTGCCATATTGCGCAGTTGCAGATCATTACCCCTTTGACCATGACCCTTGCTGACTCTTGTGGTCCTTCCTTCAGTATGTGGTCACCGCCGCCTCCTTCCATTCTAACACCCTGTGCTTTCCTGTCTTCCTGCTGCTGCTGCTGCTGGCTACCTCCTGCCCTTCTCACTCCCGTCCGCCCGTCAGCCCGCCCGCCCGCCGTCCCTCCCGCAAGCCCGCCCAAATTCGCAACCATCACGGGCCATCGCATGTCCTCAATCCATGCTCTTGCGGTGTTGCACGCTTGTAAGTTTGCTTTGTTAAAGGTGTCATTACTGAAGGGGGAAAATAGATTTCTGATGAAAATTATTTCTATGTATCCATAGTCTTTTATATGCTGTGTGTGTGTATATGTATATATATATATATATATATATATATATATATATATATATATATATATATATATATATATATATATATGTGTGTGTGTGTGTGTGTGTGTGTGTGTGTGTATGTGTATATGTATAAATACATATATATATATATATATATATATATATATATATATATATATATATATATGTATATATATATATATATATATATATATATATATATATATATATATATATATATATATATATATATATATATATATATATAATACACACACACACACACTTGCATATACACATTCACACGTAGAGCACTTCATAAGCTATGGAAACCCTAGGGAACTGATTGAAAAAGCCTGGGATTTCCAGCAATAAAAGTATCTAATAAGTGCCAGAAACTGCTCTTCAAACAAACTGGAGCAACATCGTTTGCAGCAACGTTGAACAAGAACCGTTTCATCTTGCAACAGACGATGACTAGTCAAGACGAGCCGCCAGGTGGTTTCATCATGGGCAGCCACGTGGAAGGGGTCTTTGTTGACACAGGTCCCGGTCTGGCCCTTTTCAGGTAATTGTGTCCCCCTGACGGCGGTCCAGTTGTCGCAGGGTCTGATGCAAGTGGAGTAGGTCGCGCATTTTCAGCCTCTTTGGCACTTGCGTGAGGCCCCGGGCAAGTTCGGATTGTTGTTTGAGACCATGACATAAAAGGTTCGGTAATGAATGGGGTTTCAGCGTGACATCTCGGTTATTGCGCGATGGATCAGCCATGTTTGCCTTCTCTGTTCTTTATTTTTTATGTATGTGTGCCACCGAAATCCTTTGAATCCGAGTGGCAAGAATGAAATTACGAAATTGTCCGTGCTCGCCGAGCTTTGAACCTGGGACAGGAAGGGCATCAGTCCAGTGCCCAGGTTAACCACGCTGTCCCACTTCGGTGTCTTCGATACCCAAGCAATTTATACTTGATAAGGTAAACAGTACTCATTACGGGCAAAGCAGTCTGTCCTGGGAAAACACGCTGCAGTATCATCGAAACTGTTGCAGAAATTGGCTCCTCCTCGTAACTCATAAAATGCGGTGAACGCTTCCTTTCCCTGCCGTTTTATCGCCTCTTTGTTCCTTGTTGATCGTTAATATCAATAAATTGTCGCGCACTCTAATTTTCGTAAAGGCAAGCGCTTCAAGTTCTGTTTCCGGTATTTTTCAACTCCTGGATCAGATAAAAGACTGGTAATACCATCCTCCCCCCCCCACCCTCTTTTCCTATCACTCGTCCACCAACCCCTCTTCTTTGCCCCCTCCCCCTCCCAATCCCCGCTCCCCTGCCCCTGATCTGTCTTCCTCCATCCTCTTTCACTTCGGTCCTTAATTTTTCCAGGTATCCTGTGTTGTCTTCCGGTAACAGGTATGTGGAAGGGAAGGCAGCAGAGGCGACGGACACGGAGGCACGCCCCACCTGTCCACGGGGTCGCACGCCCCGTCGTTTTACATCGATTCATTTCGCTAAAACAGGGGAAAGCGTCACGTCCCATTGTTAGCTAGTTATTGTTAGTTTAGCGCCCAAGAAGTTAAGCGCCACGTTAGTTCCAGAGGGCAGGGATTTTCTATTTGATTTGTTTTTTGAACCTGAAGTTTTAGTGGGTCACTTCTGAAATTTGAAATTTCTCGAATGGTTGCAGATATTTGAAATATATAAAGCGTAGTTTTCTCCCTTAAAGAGCAGCCGCGTATGTGTCGCACATGTACATTACATATATGTATTTATAGTTTAATGAGCTCTCAGTTCCCCTTTGAAGTAATTTTGTTGTGTGTAAGTAGTGCATTACAGTGTTTCTTTTGAGTTATTTTTTAACGTAACGTTGATTTTCCAACAGTTACTTATCGGGGCTTTAGCCTTTGTGATCGATGCTGCCGTTCTTCCCACAGCTCGTCGTTTTCGGCGTCGTCATCGTCGTCCTTCTGCTTAAGGACCTTCTTCCTTCCTGCTCGTCCTCCTCCGTCCGTCGCCTCCTGTGCCTCTGTCTGTCTACTCCTTCCTTCCTTTCCCTATCTCTCTCTCTCTCTCACTCTCTTCCTCCCTCTCTCTCTCTCTCCATCGGCCACAAACAGAGCCCCAGGGTAAAGACAGTGCGCTCTTCCAACTACCTAATTTCCGGTCCGGTTTTGAGTTGTCGGAGTTTTAAGCGTTTGTAATGATGGCTGTGGTCATGGGGAAGACGGAAAAGAGAGAGAGAGAGAGAGAGAGAGAGAGAGAGAGAGAGAGAGAGAGAGAGAGAGACTCTGAAAAACAGACCGGTGATTTATCCTTTTAGTGGTATTATTACCTGTATTTAATGGTGTAGTAAATGAGTTGGAAAAAAGGATAGAATCTTTAAAAAAAAAAAAAAGCCTTTGTTAAAGGATCACTCCTGCTCCGCAGGAGTAACTTTTCAAAAACAAACTTAATAGTTTATGAAAAGTTTATTATTTTTGGCAGCCTTAATAGCGTGTGGGGCTTCGGCCTTTTAAATAAGAAATAAACACTTCTGCAATTGACTGTAATCAATTACAAAAAATGTTTATTGTATCCATCCTCCCACCCTTTTCCCAGTTTCTTTTAAATAGTCTGTAAATGTAAATTCACCCTTTAGCACAGTATAGCACGAGGAAATGGACCAGTGTGCCCATGTGCTCACCTTTTTCGGGGGAAAATTGGGCGTGCACGGCCACCGTCTTTGTTAGCTCGTAAGTAATTTGGCTAACGGGGAAACTGTAATTATTACAGAGCTTGAGTTTTCCCGGCGTTGAGATTAACCATTTTTTTTTTCTTTTAATAATTCACTGTCGGCGATTCGTGGTTCATTGTTTATAAAAATGTATGCAGTTTTCTGTCTCAAGTTTTTCCTTTATATATATATATATATATATATATATATATATATATATATATATATATATATATATATACACATATATGTATACATACATATATACATATATGTATACATACATATATATATATATATATATATATATATATATATATATATATATATATATATATATATATATATATATATATATATATATATATAATAATAATAATTTTTCGTATTGAAGGCTATCCTCTAGTCTAGAGAGGCTATAACTTATAAAATAATTTATTTTATTTTTACATTTCGTTCTTCACGTCTTGTTCAAGAAAGACCATGCACTGGTATGATTTACGTCGATATGAACTCATTGCTTTTAGAGCAGAGTTTTACTGATGTACTCGATTGTTTTTGGTACAGACATGTAATCTGATCCTCTGGGATTGCAGCGGCTGTTATCCAAGGTTACAGTTGTGATCAGTCGGTAATGAATGATTTGCTGAGATTCGGGTCTTGTGACCGCGAGGGGTGTCGGACACTATACTAAGGGAGATTCTGTGTAGTTTAGTCTTGTCTCGATTAATTGAATGTTCGATGCGGGCCACGTTTTTCGGTTCTGGTTACGTCTGGCTTTTGGTCATTACTAACTGATGTCGGCGGCATTTGACCCGGTTTGGTGCGGTTCACGTTATAATCAGTCATGACGATCTTGCTCCGGGGAACGTCTTGTGATGAATCCTTGATACCAAATAGATTTATGGCTTACGACCCTGTGGCGTTGTTTGCTCATGTTTGCTTTGTCAAGTAGGTTGCAGCGGATCATAGTAAATAGTAGTGTCGTTAATTTATGATAAGCTTCAGTTTCGAAACCTGACAAACTTCGTTAATGATCAGATAGCATCGGGATCGAACTTTCTTTTTAACATCGATGCCACGTCTGTTTTTTATTAACCTTGTGTAAGTATTATACGTACACATTTCGATGGTGTTCATATCGTGATGATGGGTCAGTGTGTCGTTTTGAGTCGGACGGAGTTAATGTGTGTGTGTGTGTGCGCGCTCTCTGGCAGGTTTTTTGCTTAAATATTAGCTAAATTGTCGATAACTTTCTTTATTTCCTTGTAACCAATCGTATTCCTGTTGTTTTGTGGTTTAATTATTTCAACAAATGTGTCAAAAGACAACAGAGCTCGGTGAGGTGGGTTAAAATTTGTAAATAAAACACTTCGGGTTGTATATGGTATAACCCAAGGCGACATTGCAAGCTGCTAGGGATTGGGTAAGAAAACTGTGCCATTGAGGAAGCTACTCCCGAAATATAATCGTCATGCCACATAAGCCTCAAAAGTTATTGGGAAATTGAACACTTTATTGTGGCGTCCACTGACATCGACTCGTTTGTGTTATTCCCGACTCCTATAACCTTACTTCCTTGAAGAGGCGAATCTACTAATCCTTTCGAGGTCAAGATCTACGCTTCTTCCCTCCTCTTCCTATTTTCTTGGTATCTTATCTTCCCTCTTTTTCCTATTTTCTTGGTATCTTATCTTCCCTCCTTTTCCTATTTTCTTGATATCTTATCTTCCCTCCTTTTCCTATTTTCTTGGTATCTTATCTTCCCTCCTTTTCCTATTTTCTTGGTATCTTATCTTCCCTCCTTTTCCTATTTTCTTGGTATCTTATCTTCCCGCCTTTTCCTATTTTCTTGGTATCTTCGTTCCTTAACATGAAAAGGACAGAAGGATGCACGTTCGTTCCTTGACAAGAAAAGGCAATAGGATGCTCGTTCCATCCGCCTTTACACTGAAAAAAAAATATAAAATGTAAACACAGTATATGGCCAACGAAGAAAGGGAAACTACGTGGTGCGAGATTTTTCGCCTTTGTTCTAAGGGATTTTTCGTTGACCATATACACTATTTATGAGCACACACACACACAATATATATATATATATATATATATATATATATATATATATATATATATATATATATATTGCAGGGGTAAAAAATCTTCCCTTGATATCAGAATTGCAGGTTCGCCACAAAGAGAAATTGTACAACTAAGTAGCGAGTACTTTTGTGTAATCATGACACATTCTTTCGTGGGCTAATCTCATCACAGGTTCATTATTTAAAGAAAACCGCAGCTCTGGGTGATGTTATGTGATTTACAGAAGAACCTCGGATCGTCCACCTACTTTACTAAATGCTAGGTATACAGAAGTTTTTCGGAGACCCTTATTTTTTCCATTTCATCCTGTTGAGCGCTCTACAAGGGATATTTAAACATTTAAGGAGTAAGACACTTCTATGTTTTTTCGATGTTGTGCGGGCGTTTGAATTAAAAAATGCCATCCATAATAGATGGATGAGACCACGGTACCTCTGTGCGGGAAACAAGCTCGTATTATAAATTTAAGAGGGTTTTTCGTGCAAAAGCTCATTCGGAAGCTGAACCTTGTGTTCCTTCTGTGGCGGAACCTGTATAGAAATATTGATATCTGTGGAGTGTGAGTGGTTAACTGCTAGTCACGTTTCTTGGAATTTTTTTTCATCAAGATTTAATTTATTCAGAGCAAATTACTTACAGTTATAATATTTAGTGTAACAAGAAGCGAAGAGAGTGTTCCTCACTGTATGTACATGCCAGTGGAGTATAAATGTAAATACTTTGACCCTGCCTTGTCAACCACAGTTGACAAGCCAGGGTCAAATACGTACATGCTCGTTAAGGCTAAAATTTAGTCTTTTTCTTCTTCCCAGCTTGTTCCCATTTTTATGTGGGGTCGCCGTGATGCCTTCTTTTGAAGGACTTTTGATTTGGCTTTGGGGTAGACTTTGTAGTCCCGATCGGCTGCCCTGCCTGGCATCGCTTAAACCCCGGTATTGTGTACATGTATTGTACCAGTTCACCAGCGCTCTTTCTCCCAGCAGCGAGGAGCTGTAACGTGGTGAGGTCGACAGTCGAGTAAGGGTAAAATTTAGTCTATTCTGTTCAAAGTCATTCACAATATCAAGGTTTAGTGCTATTGGAACTTCAGAAGTTCAAGCGAAGATGCAATGCATTAACACCCTAATACTATTCTCCTTGCATTTTAATTCATTTTTGTCAATTTAGTAATTAATTTTTTTAAATTTTATTTTCATGCTAAATCTTTCTCGCTGTTTTCCACGTGGCTGAAACTTGTGTGTGTGTGTGTGATACATTTCCTTGTGTTGCGAGCTTGGAAGAATGCCATACTTCAAAGTTGATAGTTATTGTCCTTGCTTATATTAAGAACTGATTTGTTATTTACTTATGAAGATATATTCTCCCTCTCTCTCTCTCTCTCTCTCTCTCTCTCTCTCTCTCTCTCTCTGTTGGAGAGCTTAATGTCGGTACTTCACACCCATATCGGTATCCTTTAGTTATAGAAGTCCCCTTGCAGAGTCACAAGGGCTGAGCTACCATCCTTCATTCCTTCCCCAACGTTTCATAGGGATGGTTAGCCCTCTAATCCGTCATCAGTAATTGTCCCTAAAATCGCACTTCCTTGGTTGAGTAAATTCAGGTCGGGGCGTTCTGGGAATCGCTCTAGTCATTTGGGCGACTGCTGGTTCTCGATAATATATTTTTTTTTTTCTCTCACTCTCCTCTTGGGACGGTTAGATCAGATGTCGAATAACTGGGTAATATTATGAAGAGGAGACTCAAAGAATGAAAAATAAATAACTGAATGTGTCGTTATATGAAGACATTAAAAGTGAAGAGTAAAGTTACAGATTAGGGTGCTTCTTAGAATGAAAACCGAAGATGCTAATTATGAACGTTGTGTCACCACATGAACACTGAAATTACTGTTTGAGATTTAGTTTGTTGTATCAAGAAGACGTAAAAAAGGAAAACCAAAGCCAGGGTTTTGTGAAACACATAAATAGTAAAGAATAATGGCAGAGAGTAGGTCGTTATATCTGTTATTGTGATCTCGAGGCTGTTTGTGTCTGGGGGTGTTTTTTTTTTTTTTTTTGAGCCTTCTTAAACCCGTTGTACAAAAAAAGGGAAAATCACCAAGCAGCAGTGAAGAATGTTAAATGCAATAAGAGTTCTGTTAACCTACTTTTTACAGTTTTTTTCAGTAAGGAAAAAAAAGCAGTTGAAAGTATTTGCAAGCTGTAAAAGAATTGTTTAAATAATTTTTACCTTTGGGAAAATAATATAACAGTAACGAGGAATTGCAAGACGTAAGAGTTTTCATCTATATATTTATTTCTTTTAGAAAGAAATCTTCAGAGTTACTCAGTAAAGCGTTAGAGTGCAATTACCAGATGTAATGAAATGACGAAAATCTTAGCAATTAATGCGCTGTCTTGAAAGGTATCGGCGTCGATTTGGTTTCCACGAAAGTTGATGACGTTCATTATGTCTTTTTCTTGGAAATGTTATGAGCCCAGTCTGCGAGCGATGGAAAGTGGGGCGTGGGTGGGGAGGGGGGCAAGGGGTGGGGGTCCATAGAGGGAGAG
>NC_089759.1:23354156-23376656 GCF_040412425.1 Macrobrachium rosenbergii
CGCCTTGACGTCTAGACACGGCCGTAATCGGGTCATCCGTAGTCCTCGTCATTATCGAAGGCTGCCCCCCCCTCCCCACCCACCGTCATCACCCTGAAGGTGACGTCATTCCATCTCGTTCGTGATAAGTAGATAAGTTTGTCAGAGTACTGTATTTGCAAAATGTTAATTGTATAAATGAATTTAACGCTAATTGAAGTTCGTTGTGCCGAGGCCTTTTTGTGAGGAATTATTTATTTTATTCTAATATACATAGGCTGTAAATTATACTTTGTTATTATTCTGTTCACTGTTTAAATATATATATATATATATATATATATATATATATATATATATATATATATATATATATATATATATATATATGAATCACGAAAATATAGAGCGTGATGAATATATAAATAAAGACAAAATCCATTGTTTCTCTTTCCTTCGTTTATTTTGAGTATACATTGTTTCAGTGTGTGTAGGTATAGACAGTTTTCGTTTTGATGCCAATTTATGAATGGGATTTATTTTTTGTCTTGTACAGGGCTATAACAGTTTTATTTCCATTTGCCAATTCCGCGAAATTGACAATAGTGTGATATCTGAATATTTATTGTGTGTAATTGCCTGTTTTTGTACATAAGTTGGCATTGTGTTTATATTGTTTGTATTAGAAGCTTGCAACAACGAGACCCTTTTCTCTGTAGATATCAGGGGTCAAACGTGCATTCCGGATCTTGGCTGGGCAGAATCCAGCGGTTCAAACAGGGCATGGCACTCCCTCTTACACCATACCATATTTTAGGCAAGGGCCCGTATGGGGCAAAAGGCCGGATTAATCTAAAGTAACCACCTTCCGGATCTCTCTGGCGTCAGATGATATATACAGTATTTCATGTTAAGTCGGAATCATGAAGCATATAGTCATTGCATAGCGGGGTCAGGATTAGCAGTGTGGCGCCAGTCGGCAGGTCAGCAGTTTTATCTGCTATACCGTTCATCTGCTTTTGCTAATCTGTTCTAGATCTGGGATTTTTCATCGAATAAACTTTTTTTTATAAGCTTTTAAATGATACGGGAGTTGGAAGGTCGTCATACATTAGGTATTCGGTGATTGCAAATACCATAGTCTTATAAAATGCAGGTTTATAGTGTAAAGAATATGTTTAATCATCTTTTACTTATGGAAAGTGATGCCCCCACAATTTTATGCACCTGCGTGTCTCCTTGCGCTGCACAATAGGATCAAGTGATGTGTAGTCTAATTTTTTCTAGTAAAGTTACAGAGCCAGGGGAAAAAAATCTGTAAATTGCTACTGTGGGTGAGACTACTTATCATCGGTCTGTCATCTTGGTTCGTACATTTACAGTGACAACATTGATTTAATTTTTTGGGCTGCTGTATTTCAGTTCCGAAGTTGGCAGTGAAATGTGAACAAGGGCAAAAGATGGTTTGTCGAGAAAAATCGAAACAGTTTCGTAAAATACATCTCTGTCTCATGTAATGGCCATCCATTGATGTAATTACGCAAAGATATCCGCCGGAAATCATACTGTACCGACAGATGTAAATAATGTAGGGCGGATGACCCTCCTCCCTCCTCCCCACCCACCATATACCCCTCCCCCGACACCCTTTCATTCCCCCAAGTGTCTCTAGGCTGTAGTTCCCCCCCCTTTAGGTCTCCCCTCTTCCCTCCCTCTACTACCCCTTCCCTTCCTACCCCCCCACCCCCCCGCCGAATGAGAAACTGGAAGCCCTTTAAAGAAGGTGGTAGTAATTCGGAGATTGCCTATGTCCTTCCGACTCTTTGTCCCAGTACTCTTGACCCTGGGAACCTTCCTGTGACCGGACACTGGAAACACACTCACGAACTCATGAGAATCTCTCTCTCTCTCTGTCTCTCTCTCTCTCTCTCTCCCTCTCTCTCTCTCTCTCTCTCTCTCTCTCTCGTAATTGGGTTGGTGCGGTAATTGCCAGTGATGGATATTCCATTTTACATATAACAGGATACGAAAATTCAGCAAAAAAAAAAATAATAATAAAATTTGCCGATTATATGACATCAGCTCGTTTAATAACTGTACAATAAATCACTTTAAAATTTGTAATATTACTGTTGGCAGGCATACGAAAGATGAGTGATTATTGTTAAAAGAAAGATTCGACGACAACAAATATTTTAATTTTACCGTGTATAGTAGTTTAAAATCTACCTTATTTTTGAAACGGGAGATGAACGAAATGTGCCTCGTTTTTGGAGTTTTTCTCCCTCAAGACTTGCTTTACATACTTAAGAATAGATCACACTATTCCTCTTCCTCTTTCGTCGAAGTTAATGTATGCATTTATGTATGTATTTACAGCGTGGTACGGCAATTTCGACTCCTTGCTTAGAGTGATCTAAACTTCTAGGTTTATGTGTGAAAATCGCACCAACTTACATCTCCATTAGTGTCAAGTTTTGTTGTAAATTCGAATCAAGTGTTGTGGTTCTTTTGGGTTTTCACTTACTGGAGCAGTGTGTGTGTGTGTGTGTGTGTGTGTGTGTGTGTGTGTTGGAAAAACCACCACTGAAAGAATTGCTACTTAGTAATTTTGACGTATCATGGAGAAAAAAAAACTAAACTAGCACATTTCTCATTGCTGAACTTTAATTTCCGGCTATTGGAAATACGCCAGGAACATTACAAGGTACTTAATGGCCATTAGAAGGAAAAACTTGCCATTACTCCTCTCTCTCTCTCTCTCTCTCTCTCTCTCTCTCTCTCTCTCTCTCTCTCTCTCTCTCTCTCTCTGGCGAGCAGCAGCAGCAGCAGCAGCGGAACTGCCTGGGGCGACGCGCATCACCTGAGGCTCTTCTACTCGCGGTCGTCTACGTCGAGTTGTGGGCGGCCATATTTTATCATCGTTCAAAACTTCTTCTTTTTCTTATCTTTTCTTCTCTTCTCTGCCTTTAGTTGTTTGTAGTGTTGCTCGCGCTTACAACAGCGTTCCTCTTCTTTCCTTTTTAAAAAATTTTTTTTAAAGCCTTCGGGTCTTTGTCTTATTGCCACTAGCTCTTGTTTTTCTTGCTGCTGTTACCGATGGCGTAAGTGGTGTTGTTGTCGTTGTTTTTGTGCCTCTAGCTTGTGAACTATATTTGTTGTTGTCATTCCTTGAGCAAGGTATCTTGGCTAATTGGCCTAATGAGATAGTTTCTTAATGAATTACTATAGTATTGATCTGTTGAGTGCATCTTTGTTACTGTCTGCGATAGTTTCTTGCTGAATTAATACATTATTGTTGTATTTAGTGTATCTTTATTACTGTCTGTAATCTTTTCTTTCAGGTGCTTCGTTTTTAAAAGCACAATTAATTCGTTATTGTTATCATTATTAATGTTTTTAATCCTTCAGGGCGCTTAATTTTCAAAAGCATTGATGTTGCTTGTGCTACTTGTTGATTATGTTCTCCTGGGGGAAAAAATAATCACATGAATTCAGCTTAAAGATGAATTTTTGAAGAACGGATTTTTTCCCCTTCTCTTTCGCACATGTAACTAATCACATCGCCATTCGGAATCGATACAACTCGATGCAAATGTAATCAAGCATCAATTCATCAGAATTAGAGAGTGAAATGCTTTTCTCGAAGAGCTGCGTGGAGCCTGAAGGAGAACAAAATAATGATTTATGGTGCATTAAAAGGTTGGCTAACGTGAAGGAAAAAAGAAAAAAAGAAAAGAAAAACGGAGTGACATGTAAGTCGAGGAGCAATACAATAGCCTCTCTTAACCACACATCATCGTTATCTTCAGAATGTGACTCTCGAATTGACGGAGGAATTGCTTGGGCGGAGGGGGAGTTCTTGAAGGCGTATTTCCATATTCAATGAATGCGTGAGCCAGGAGACGAAAGGGAGAAACGAGAGAGAGAGAGAGAGAGAGAGAGAGAGAGAGAGAGAGAGAGAGAGAGAGAGAGAGAGAGAGAGAGAGAGAAGGGAATGAATCAGATGATGAAAGGGAGAAACAAAAGAGAGGAGAGAATGAATCAAGATATAAAAGAGAATCATAAGAGAGGAGAGGAGAGATTGAATCAGAAGATAAAAAAGAGAATCATAAGAGAGGAGAGAATGAATCAGTAGATAAAATGGAGAAACGAAGTAGGTAAGATTAGTGATGAGGTAAAGCGAAGTCATAAATTGGTGCAAGTATTGAAATGATGGAAATCGCTCCGTAGTGCTTGTGTTATTATTGTGTATTAATTAATGAAGAAATATATCATACCGTGCTTCAGTTTATTATTATTGATTTTATTACTTCAAAAAGTTAAATCAGCACTCGTAAATGCGAAATTTACCTTTTATGAAATAATTTATTGATTTTATTACTTCAAAAAGTTAAATCAGCACTCGTAAATGCGAAATTTACCTTTTATGAAATAAATTTCAAGGTCAGGACAGGATCATCGTAATTGTCTATGAACTTTTTAAGTTGTTCAACTTTTTAAGGTACTCGGGTACAAACAGTAAATCGCTGTTGTGTAAAACAGGTATGAGATACAGAAGTAATTTTTGTCCTTTCATGGACACAGAATATTTCAGTTTAAATATTACACACAAAAAGGAAACTTGGCAACGTTAAAGGAAAGCAAATGTTGTTCGAAAACCAGAGAGGCAATTAAAAGAAATCAGTGGTGGTGGAAATAAAGGTAATTAGTGCTTCATGTCGCATGCTTTTCAGCCATTATCCGGACGACAAGTCTCAATTAGCAACCCATTGTCCTCCCTTGGTACTTAGATGCAGGTTCCATAGCCTAACTTTAAAAGTTTGTTTTGAAGGTGAACGAAATAGTCCAGCGGGTATGATGTTTTGAAAGTTACAGAATATTTTTTTTTTTAAGGTAAGAAGTTTCCTTGTGAAGTCTTTCAGTTTTATGATATGAATTACTTATGTGAACATCTTAGAACTTTTGTGTGATATGATCGGCACTAATTTTTCTTTATCAATTTCAAGTTATACATCGGTTGCCGTTTCAGTATTTATTCCATATATATAATGAAATAACATATATAATCTAATGTATCTTACTTTTGCACGGAAGTTACACATCTGTGTGTGGTGGATACTATAGGTTCACTTTGGGATCATGTTTAGGTCCCGCATATTTATTTTATTTTCTAGTCGTGAGCAATAATTTAGAAATCGGTGTTTAATAGACTTTTCATATTTGTATTTCCTGAAAAAAAGTACATTTTCTTTTTGACTGTTCAATGAGTAGTTATTGTAGATTCAAGAGAATGTAGGACATAGTAGGTTATTGTGTACGGAAAGTTATTGTGTCGTTTGTCAAGTACTGTAGTTGATTGGTAGAATTGAATGTACTCTCTCTCTCTCTCTCTCTCTCTCTCTCTCTCTCTCTCTCTCTCTCTTGTGTCGTATGCTGTAATGTAAAGTGACATTATTGCTGATGATTTCCCTTATTTATCAATTACTGCATTTTCTTGCTAGAAGTCTCTCTCTCTCTCTCTCTCTCTCTCTCTCTCTCTCTCTCTCTCTCTCTCTCTCTCTCTCTCTCTCTCTCTCTTTCTTTTTAATGAAGATGGAAATGGGTGGTGACATTATAGGATACTTGAGTCATATCATGTAAATTATATAGGGAACTCTCGCGTCTTTTACGAGCTTACATCTAGAAGGTAAACATAAGCGAGACCCATTTCTAAGAGGGGAAGTATTGGTTCTGTTCTTTTAGTAGTAGTAGTAGTAGTAGTAGTAGTAGTAGTAGTGTTTTTGCTAGTAGTAGTAGTTTTGGAGTAGTTGTGGTAAAAGTGTAGCTGAGAGGCCGGTGTCACGCAAGTCAGGCAGTACATAATCTTCTCACAATTACCAATTACTGTTTCCGCTTTCCACCACAAAGAAGATTCGGGAGGGAGGAGTAGGAAGAATAAGGGGAAAGGATGGAGAAGAACGCAGGGGTAAGAAGAGATGGGTTAAAGGAAGGACGGACGGACCAGGTGGAGTAGGCGCAGAGGGCGAAGGGAAGAGAAAAGAGGGAAAGGGGGATGATAGGAGGAAGAGGTAGAAGGAAGAGGCGGTGGCTGAATGGGGAAGAAAACTGCTGAGCATTAGAAGGGGAAAGTAAAAAGGATGCAGAGAGAACAGGTGGGGACTGGAGAAGGTATAACGGACACAACAATGAAAAGGGAGCCGCTCGGAGACAGCGATTGTGGGTATAGTATGACGACGACGGTCCAGGTATTCGTTAGACCTTGATCCACACCATAGAATGGGAGCGATAGTGAGGGCGATGTCACGCAAGATTAGCAGCATCTTTTTTTTGTATAGTCGCAACGAGCTTTGAAAGCATATACTGTCTCCCCATCTTCCCTCGCCCCAACACTATTCATCGGCCCATAGTCACCCCTTCTCTCTACACACCCAAACAAATAGGGCAAAAATGAAGTCTCCCATGGTCGGGTTGTGTGACGTCATTTTAATAAGAATAATTTTAGTTGAAAATGTTGGCTACTTATTGTGAATTTTGGGTACAGGATTCCGAAAATGCACTTGTGTCACATACCGCCTTCAGTGTGCAATATTGCACAGCTGAATGGAGAGGCAAGAGTCGCACGTACCGCTGCCGAACAGGAAACTTTGCGGGCGTGTGTTGACCTTGGAAGCAAAAGGAGAGATAAATTAACTGGGGTGGCAAATGAAAACAGGAAGTAAAGGGAAATGGATAGAATTGACGATGGCAGATGAATGAAGTTATGAAATGAGCTCAGTTGCGCTCCTGTTGATTTTATTCGCGCGTATTACTCCGTTTTCAATATGATTTCAATATAATTTGATGGCCTGCCGACTTTGCTCCAGAATAATATCTTAAACTCACATTACGCATCCGTTTTCTATTAGCATATACTTAAACGTAGTTGTATACCTTTGTGTACATGAGAAACAAAGTCACGACAGTTAAGGTTTTAGTATCCAGTTTTATCATATCTTGAAAACTGATTAAAAAAAATGTTTTGTTAGCTTACGCAAGAAGTTTTCTGTGAATCATCCTCTTACCACGAGTCTCCTCAAACCATAACGAACACAAAACTTCGCTTCGCATTTGCGTGTAAAAATGGTAAATCTTTACTGCTGATCATTGTAGGCAAGGGCTTCATGCACTGCGGTTATTTGTACCCTAATAGAATGGTACGTTTATTGACTTCGGGTTGAATGGTGACGAAATATATAATATATTCTTTTGATCACAATATCCGGCTTACCATGTTCCCATGTGATCTACTGAGTAGTATGGGAGATGGATAGAATTCTCTCTCTCTCTCTCTCTCTCTCTCTCTCTCTCTCTCTCTCTCTCTCTCTCTCTCATTATATATATATATATATATATATATATATATATATATATATATATATATATATATATATATGAATATAAGAAGGCCCATAATACACTATTTAAACTTTGAAACCATAGTGTTTTATGGGCCTTCTTATATTCATATTACACTGTAGTATTACAGGAAAAGACATTCATATATATATATATATATATATATATATATATATATATATATATATATATATATATATATATATATATATATAATATACATGTGTGTGGTTACAAAATGTTCTTATTTTTCATTGGCAGCGTTTGTTCATCAAGGAATCACATTCCATTCTTACAATCGTATTTTGCGTGCGATGAACTGTTTGCAGGTAAAAAAAAAAAAAAAGGCCGAACACTCCCTAATTTTACGGGTATTATTATAAGAATAGAGTTGCTTTCGTGCACACTCCATCCTATTACTTTTCCTTTCATTGGCTGAGCTTTATCTCGTCATGATCTCCTGCAGCAAATGGTAATAATGGCCGGTGTTTCGAGCTGGCGAGATTTACTCTGCCGCTCTCTACGCCATCCTTACATTATTAAGAAATGCAATCATGGCGTTGCCCTTCGGCCCTGAACTTGATCAAACAGCTGTCACTCGGGGCTTGGGATTCACCGCCGACGCTGCTCCATTCCAGGGAAATTAATGTGGTGTGTCTAGCCCCTTGAAAGTAGTTTTGCACAGGAAAAAGTCAGGAAAAGATTGTTGAAAAATATAAAGATTATGATTTGGTTCGTGTTTGGTCGTGAGGAAATCAGAATTTGCTTTGTAATTATTCATTCGTGCTACGTTTGTATGCATTACAAATGATGTATCACATTGGATTTTGGTTTGTTAACCTTGGAGAGAGAGAGAGAGAGAGAGAGAGAGAGAGAGAGAGAGAGAGAGAGAATCTTCTAATTTCCTTAAATCTTTTAGTTATGAAAGACGCTATCATATTTCCTTTCGGTTATATGTCGGGTTTAGGTCTGTGGTGTGATACGTTTTTTCACATGGGCTACGGGAAATTGATATCGTTGCATCGCATTGTTGGTTTTGACGTATGACAGTGGTTTTTTTGCGTTATAGCTCCAACTTCCTGAATAGGTTATCGGTTTTCCTCATATTCGTGATGGTGGTGGCGTATTTGATGTGGAAACGTCAAGTCTGCGTGGGCAGAGCTTTGAATATGCGAACGTTTTGGTGCGCAAACAATTAAACGATGTTTTTCTCGTCTAAGACAAGGCAGTTCATGCGTGTTCTAACGTGTGTTGTCTTGTGGCGCGGCCTTTCTGAGGATTTCCCCATAGCTTTCCAAGCTCAGGCTCTGCGCTGTTAATCTGCTTCAGCTCATCTCTAATCTCCTCTCTATTTCATGCTTTCGTTGTCACCGTTTCTTTTCACGTTCTTGTGGTGCCTGTCTTAATTTGCTTCGTGATGGGGTTTAGTGTAATTTTCTTCGGTTGCATTTGCCGTATTCCATGTCACTTTACATTTTTCTCGTATCTTACTACTTTTTTGCCATTCTCTTCTTCCTATTTACAATAGGTGATTAACCCTTCTCATATTTATTCTTATACGGATTTATTATCAGTAAGGTCGAAGACCTTTATTCTCACTTTATTTATAGATTTTAATATTTGTCATGAAGTTTTCCTTCTTACAAGCGAATTTTTACTGGAATTCTTCCATTTTTTCTTTCGAGACCTGATATTTTCACCCTTCGGTTTTCATCGCCCCTTATTATTCTGAAGATTCTTTCCAGTATGCTTTTCTTAAAGAAAAAATTCTTGTTATTCTCGCCCCATCTCCATTCGTCATGGAGCAAAAATTATTCCCAACCTGTTCCCACCCCTTTAGAGCAATCTTTTTTTTTTTTTTTCCCTTATCGGGTCACCGTTTGTGTTTACCCAGGGAACTTTTCCTAAGCTTATTCTTTTGATATTGTTCTCGTTTCCTGCTCCTGGTTTTATGATTTGTCCCAAGTAAACATTACCGACTTCTGTCAATCTCTCAGAGCATTGTCATATTTGTTGACTTCCTGCGTGATCGATGATCTGGAACTTACATTGTTCGTCCGTTTCTCCAGTGTAGTGTACATGCTTCTTTACGCACACATATGCATACCTACACAAATTTAATGTATACATACATACATACATACATACATACATACATACATACATACATACATATATATGACTATTTATCACATCACCGTGATTCATATACAATCAGAAAGCTACAAACGTCCTTTAATATCCAATTCGCTCTGCCTCGGAAATAATATATTTTCATATATGTTACCGAAGGGGAATTTTTTAGTTGATAATAAGTCCACCGTCCCGTGGGGTCGAACCAGCGAAGGACGAGGACTCAGGACTACAGGGACGCACTAACCCAGTCGGCCAATATAATTATTTATTCAATACACTACATCAGAAAAATCGTCGAAAGCCACGCGTAATAGACCGGTCGAGATGTAAATGCGCTTATTTACCACCAAGGCTTTTCTCATAGAATTTGCGCGCTCGTCCCGCTCCCCCTGTCCCCCGCCCCCGGTAAATATTTCTCACTTGAGGGTGAATTGTTTCCCCCACTGAGAAAATGAGGCCTAAGAGGAAAGCGAAAGACGGGGCAAAGGGTTGGTTGTTTCCCAGACAGGCCATTAAAAGGGATTTCCAAGAGGCTGTGACATTCCCTCGGAGATGTTTCGATAAGGAAATAAATCTATCATAATTAGGGCCGGGATTAAAATTGGTATCCAGCTGCGACGGGGACGGCGGGGGGCGCGCGGCAAGGGTATTAAAACCCTTTTGGTCAATTACTGTATTTTTGGGGGGGTGAAGGGCCTGGCTGCGGGATTTATTGGGTTTACTCATTTTATCGTACATCAGTAACGAAATTTTTATATGAATTGTCCTGCTGTTTCCATGAAACCGCAAATTTCGTATGTTTGTTGTACTTTATATAATTTGTGCGAATTACTGTGTATAATTGCCATCAAAAGACATCTGTGATTAGTGCACCTTACTGGGTTGGAATACCTTGCATTCCAACCCAGTAAGGTGCAGTATATTATAATCTTCCTATAATATGACTTGCATATTATAGGAAGATTAATACACAACGTGGAAAACTTTTATTTTCAACATCCATTCATAAACTTGGTATTGAAAACGCTGGGGTTTACCAGATATATGTAATATGAAGGAAAGGGATAGACAATTATAAGAAGTGGTGGTCCATAGGCAGATGGGTTTTAAGTCTGATATTATTAGTTCATAGGAATTCGACAAAATGTCTTATTCACACTCACACACACACAGATAGAGAGACAGAGAGAGAATTAATTGTGGGAAGTTGTTTTTGGCGGGCAAAGGCTTGCGCATTTAACCATGTGAGGTCAACCGAGGCCGCCATTGTTTCGACGGTCGTCAGATCCAAGTGGCTGAGGGTCAGTTTATCACCCAGGTGTTTATCCTTGGGACCAGGTAAGCTACTTGGGACCCAGGGTATTAGAACAGGAGGCTTAGATCCTGGGTCAGGCCGCTCCCTCCCCAGTCCCTTTGGGAATAACTCCACGTTAATAGGCCTAAGTCAAGTCCTGACCCGATATGTTTAGAAATCCCATTGCCTTTGTTTGCTTCAGATCTCTCTCTCTCTCTCTCTCTCTCTCTCTCTCTCTCTCTCTCTCTCTCTCTCTCTCTCTCTCTCTCCATAACGTACATAGAAATTCAGTTAAGTTCATATATTGGCCATGTTGTTACTATACAGTTATATATATATACAAAACGAACATTCATTCAACAACCATTGTGAATGCAGTAGATAGGAAATCCTGAAATTTAGCTTGAAAGTGGGATATGATGAATTACAATAACACGAGTAACGATGATAGTAGTTTGAAGACGGTCGATAGTAATAATGGCATCATAATCCTGTTTGAAGAGTCCAAATAGGATTTCTGAAATCTGTAGCATCGAGGAATTTTCCCAAGGCCCTTCATCCTTACCTATTTTTCTCTCAAATTTGAGATATAGTGCAGCGGCATGTCTGTCCCCCAATTTGACAGATATGTCGAATTTAAATCAACCAGTATAACGGAAGAAATTATTAGTTTTTCGCACGAAATTGTTTTGAAAAAGCAGCTGGAAATATCTTTGATAAAAACTGCATTACGTAACGGGAAAGAAGAGGTAAGCATGCCTGGAAAAAAAAAATACTAGATTGAATTACTGTGATTATCAGGAACGAAAGTCTTGGTTGGAATACATCACTTACTGGAAGTATTTTCGCCCTTGTTGCTGGCTAGGTTATTGGTGACGTCATAATCATGAATTTCAAATAATGGTTTCCTGTCATTCAGGATCTGCCAAAATGGTCTCTTGCTTCTTGGTCGGGTCGTTTGGTTTGTAAGAGCATAGAAAGAATGTAGTATATTTTCTTGCCCTTTTTATAGTAATTTGATGAATTTAATATATTTTCTTGTCTTTCTGAACTAACGCGTGATTGCACTTTTCATATTACGATGAAATATTGTAGGCTGAGTTATAATTCAGTGATTGCCGTGTTGAAATTTATTACAGCGTCAAGGAGAAAGGAGTCACGAATTTATAGCTTATATTTGCAGCCTTCTTTGCACGTAATAGTTACCGAAGATCCACGATCGTATCTAAATGATGATTGCAGACAATTAGTGTTGCTACAGCATTGCGAATGGGCAAGAAATCGATGATATCTTAATTTAATTTGGATATTTACGCAGAGGCCAAAAAGGCAGATGATTTTAATACCAAATCAGGTGGAGGCCGCAGCAAAGAGTGATGGACAGGATAACTGTAATGATGATCATTACGAGCTGATGTATGATTATTTGTATTCGGAAAGAAGAAGGAGGACTTTGATAGCTCATTTCATGCAGGATTTGGGCCACAATTATTCATTCTCTCCGTAATGAAAACCTTGGCGATGAAGGCTGGTGCTTTAACGTTCTAAACTTCATTTTCCGATGGAAATTAAACAATAGACTCTTGCAACAGTTTTTACTCCTGAAGGAGAAATTGCACGTTTCCGAATTTATTGCTGCCTTGAGTTTGGCTTAGGTGGATTTTTGTCTGTTTGTTAGAGATGCGCTTTATTTTTTACAGGCGAGTTTTCATAACCGAATTGTTTATTTTATCTGTTCATAATTTAAGACTTGTTTTTATGAGCACCAGTAATAAATAGTAATTGTGACCTTCAGATTCTCTAACAGAATCGAACAGCGTGCCCAAGGGGTCGTCCTGGAAGAGATACTTGATTTACATTTTTTTTTTTTTTTTTGCCTCTAGGTAGTAAGTATCAAGATTAATAGAGTACCCTATTAATTAATCCTGGTAAGTATCCGGTATGGAACACGCTGAATTATGCATATCTTCGAAAATTAAGAGTGGATTATTTTTTTACTTTAAGCATAGACTTCATGTCGTTTTGTATGCATCTAGAACTCTCATTTTTTTTTAATTTAATAAGTTTTTTATTGATCTGAAAAATTGAGCTTTTGGAAATGTGATATTGGCTTGGTTCCGATTTTCCTGACTTTTGATCTTCTTTCAGGAGGAAGGCCTATTTCTTCCTTCAGTGCTAATAATCACTCTTCTTTCTTCCTCTTCCTTTCATGTTTGCTTCGGGTCTGGGCTGTACTTAAGAAGAAGAAGAAGAAGAAGAACATTAATTAATAAACGGTGATTTATAGCTCATACTTTTTTGGGGTAAGCTTGGGCCTTTTTGTAACTTGAGCTACCAGGTCTTCGGCTGAGGCGGAAAAAAATAATTAAATTTATTTTTAACGCAACATTAAAAGTCCAGAAGTATTTCCTTGTCTTACGTAGACAACGAAGGGAATTTTTTTTATAGCATGTATGTATTTTTTTTATCCACCCTGTTAGGGAAGTGTTCTTATTGTGTGTATACATACACACGTACATAGCGTGTGTATTTACATAATTGTTATGATATTAATTTCCATATTATTGAATATGGAGCAGATGTAAACGAGAAGGAAAGGAGAAGAGAAAACAAGGTGTGACGGAGTGAGAAGAGAAGCAGCAGCAGCTGTCTCCAAAGATCCCAAGGGTTGACAAGCGATGCACCTGGTTTCATGATAGAGTAAACAAACAGATTAAAGACGAAAGTCGGGGTCAGTTTCTCTGGATGGTGTTCTTCGGAGTATCCTTTCGTGTTTACTTAACTTTCTGTGAGGAGGCATGGGAACTGATCGGGTGTGTATTACAAACAGGCGTTACGGGAAATTTGGACACCGAAATAGTGAATTACTGTATTTCATTTGCACGAAGAAGTAAAATCTTGAAGAGAATATTTCTGTCTGAAACAGCCGTACGATTAACCCGTGCCAGTTAATACGTCTCCACCTTAAACCATTAGATTGTTTTTAAAGTACGTATGATGAAATTAAACTTTATGCTTGAGTGAACAGCGTACTTACGTGGAGATGAAAAGCAAAGTAAAGAAAGAACAGAAATTGCCGAAACATTTCATCTCATTTCGAAGCAGTGTTCCACTTCCAATCTTCGTAGGGGGTTAGTGCACTGTAGGCATTACCTAAGGTTCTTTGCAGCGTGCCTGCGGCCCCTAGCTGTAACCCCTTTCGTTCCCTTTACTGTACCTCCTTTCGTATTCTCTTTCTTCCATCTTACTTTCCACCCTCTCCTAACAATTGATTCTTAGTGCAACTGCTTTGAGATTTTCCTCCTGTTACACTTTTCAGACCTTTTACTGTCATTTTCCATTTCAGCGCTGAATGACCTTATAGGTCCGAGTGCTTGCGCTGAATGACCTTATAGGTCCGAGTGCTTGCGCTGAATGACCTTATAGGTCCGAGTGCTTGGCGTTTGGCCTGAATTCTATAGTCAGTTCAATTCAGTTCCACTTTCAATGTTTTTGTTTTCATTTTTTCCGTTGTTTTGGAGGACAACATTTTTATGTCGTTTTTTCAATAAAACTTGATTCGGAAACGGAAAATGGAACCTCAGCGATGATATCACAGGATTATTTTAGAGAAACATCTAGAAAAGGAAGGTAGTTAATGTTTACAGATTGTATACCTATGTTGTGTTTCGAAATAATGGCGTGGTCGTGGTTAATGTTTTAGTAAAAAAATATGTATACGCCATCAAATTATCGTCGTATATGAAAAAGTATGACGTTAAACGTAAGTTTTTTTCGGAGATGATACACAGTTTTACCTGGTTATGGACAACACTGAAGATGTGACTAAAATAGGGGACATAATGGAGGATTTAAAGTTTTGGTTTATTTTACCAGGTCAGGACTGGCTGAATGATTTTTAATTAATAGGTCCAATAGGTAATAAAGAATCTAAAATAAGCCTGACATTAAAATAGGAAATGTAAAAATACAGAAGTGCAAATAATAGAGTGAGGAGCGTAGGATTACAGTACTAAATAATGACCGTCTAAATATGACATATTTTAAATTAATGAAAACGGGATAGATCATATTCATCCGTATTGAGCTTTATTAGCTGCTTAGAAAAGTAAGAATTGAATATGAAATACGGGATTTGCCATACATAAGTAAAAACTTACTAAAGAAATTACCACCAGAACTTAACTACGCATTGAAACGTGGGCAAATATAGTTCAGTGGAGCAAATATCCAACGAATGTGTTGGGAAAGGATCTTTGAATACACTACACTCACACTATTTAGTATGTGGCTCCAAACAACATACTATAAAAACTTATATAACTGCTAAAGAAACCACAGACTTATCAGTTGAAAATTAGACGTGAAACGGAAGAATAGGTTATTCTAGAAAGCTATGAACTGTAACCGACAAATTGATGAGGCCCTCACGGTGAGCTAAGTGAGTACAGATAGGAGGGCCTCCAAAAATTAACGAGGATAACAATTATACATTTATTATTCCACCTCTTGGAATAATGAAATGACTGTAGACATCTTTGTCAGGATAGTGTTGACCCGCTGCCGTAATTAGAGTCACGTGTCTCACAATCTGTGGAAGCATTTTAGTCTTCAGTTCTGGGTGATAATAGCTACCTCGGTTATCGGGGGCACCTCGCTAACTTTTGATTAGTGGTCTTAACCTTCAGATGAGAAACAGTACCGCCCCTCACCTCTCACCCCCTTTAGGGGAATAATGTAATTTGTAAAACTGTGTTAGCACTAAATTACGTGTATATTTGAGCATGTTGGGATGACGCAAACGAAAATGATCAGGAGAGTTGGCTGCCTCTTATCAAGTTCACTCTCTGAAGATACTTAATTTACATTATTTTGAGATAAATAAGATAAAAGTCAAAGATTATAAAGCCGTCTCCACTGTTACGTTAACAGTACACGATATCAATGGAATAATCAGCAAAGTGACACGAACAACAGCGACCCGCTTTTCTCTCTCTCTCTAGAATTACGTCCAACAAATCATTTTAGTTCCTGAACTATCTGCCTGAATGGTCAGTTTAATCCGTTCACATGTCAGATTTTGCAAACTTGATCAGAATGTGTTTGTTAAGCCAAATAATCTTCCTCACAAGTTCCAGAAATTTCCATCAGTTTGCTAGTTTATATAGATATAAAAAATAAGTATCATTTGAAAATATCGAAATTTTAGTTTATACAAAAATTTTAGAATAATCTAAATACTCTCAGTTATAGGAGGGTGTTCCTGATTTCAGATACGCTTAAGTTACACCAAATTTTCATTCATGCCAATTCATTTCCATCTCATATATTGTTAATGTGCTCTTACCATATTTTGCATTTAAATATTTAAAATTTTCTGCCGCTCATGGATATTTTACGTCGGAGCGTAAATTGAGATGGGTTTTTATTTTGTCGTAGTTCCTTCCTATTACCGTTTCTTTGATGCAGTTTCGGGAAAAGTAAAATCTTTCATTTGTGTAATTTTTGAGGTTTTAATTCTTTGATAATGATAATAAAATGTTAAAGGAAATTTGCGTATATATTATGAATTTAAAAGAATGTTAATTATGATTTTCGTAGCAGTTTTACGTAATGTCTTTGTTCGAGACATTTCCAGGTCGAGTTGACCGAGATTATGTAATGTCTGCTCTCTGTGGGAGTGTACGTGGGCGTGTCTGCCAAAATTTTCGAGAGTGGAGGCCATCACGTAAATAGCAGCCCGTGGTTGTTGAAAGCAAAACAGAAGGCAAGACAGAAGGCGAGGCAATTTCACGTCTCCGGTCGCCTCACCAAGATAGAAAGAAGAATATAGTGCTTTCAGTTGAACGAAATTTATTTTATTTTGTTGCAAGAGAGGAGCCGTTCTAGAGGCAATCGCTGAATACTATTTACATGGGACGATCGTCCAGAAGTTACTGTAAATACACACACACACACACATATATATATATATACATATATGTATTATGTATTTAATATACCGTAATCACACCAGTTATAAAGCCAATGGCCACTCACTGACTTAACATATCTAACACCATTGTGTGACACCACCCCAACCATTCATGTCAGTTTGAAGCTATTTTTAGTCTTCTACTTTCTGTGCATTTTGGACTCACAAAATTAGTGATTTAGTTAATTCCATGGTTTTTAAATGTTCTACATAGGGTGTTAATATGCAGTAAACAGGTTTCGAAGTTCAGTCCCAATGTTTTATATTTATTTTCAAATTAAAGTGTGAAATGGCTGTAATTCTGAGTTGCATGTTTGGGAGAAATTTGTAATCTTAAATAAAACTAGCTATGAAAGTGAAGGTGTTCAGAACGTCATTTATATGTCTTTGAGCAGTAACAAGAATGATGTGTCTTTTTGACAAATTACAGGATTTTTTATGCTGTCTTTCTTGACCACAATATCGGATAATTAAGAAGACTTCCTTAGTTTCACTAATGCAGCTCCCATCAAAACTTGACGCATCTGTTCCTTTAAAATAGAGCTCCCTCTTCCCTCATCCCCCCCCCATCTCTCTCTCTCTCTCTCTCTCTCTCTCTCTCTCTCTCTCTCTCTCTCTCTCTCTCTCTCTCTCTCTCTCTCTCCCCCCTTCCATTTTTTATGGGGACACTTTTATGTTTTTCAGTCGTCATTCTTTTCTTTATATAGTAAGAAAGTATTATGTTAGGTAATAATTTTGCTCCCTTCGAACTGTACCGTCCAAACCGTGAAACCTGTAGCCAAACTTGTAGCTTTTCTGATCTTTTATTTGTTGAAAATGTAGATTTTTCCGGATGACATAATCCTTAAGCCAATTTCCTCATCGCGTTATTTTGTGTGCTTTATACCCCAGTACCTGTTTTGAGAGAGAGAGAGAGAGAGAGAGAGAGAGAGAGAGAGAGAGAGAGAGAGAGAGAGAGAGAGAGAGAGAGAGAGAGAGATGGGGAAGTATAGTCGGCATGTAGGTAGGTTTTGTTGATGAAATAATTGGAGAGGCCAGTGTCATTGGTAGCAGTCACAGATAGGTTTTTGTTGGATGTTTTATACGGTTGAAGAAATGCGGATCTTGTTTTAATGGGTGAATGAAGAAAGGATGATTCCTCTAATTGTATTTGTTATTTTATCTAGGGTTTTAGAATTAAATTTGTTTTTCTTTATTCGGTGGTTTCATAATTTTTTTTATATTCTTGTATATGCATATTCATTTCTTCTTATTATTTGACCCGCATTTTAGGCTCATGAATAAAAATGACTCTTTGTGTTGACCACCTAATCAATGCAGCCCTCATAGCAAGTAGCGTGAGTCATTCTTGAGGCCGAAACAGCAGCAGCAGCGGCAAAGAAAAAAGTGAGTATTGTTACTACAGTACTCGGTGTCATTGGCTGGGCGTCGCCAAGGTTCATTGCGCCTGCAACTGCCATTTGCAGTTCGACCTTATTGGCTGCGCTTACGATTAGCTGCTGCTGCTGCTGCTGCTTCTAGCCCTCTCTGTCTGTCTCTTGTACATTTTTCCTTTTCTCCCTCTTCTTTCTTTCTTCTCCCTATGCTACTGCTTATCGGCGGTGGCTTCGGCCATAACGCGTCTGCCATCTGCAACCGAACAGGTAATTGCCCGCCACAAAAACTAACAATATCGCCGCTAGCAACGAGCCTTTGAAGATCCTACAACTCTTGTTGCCACATTGGAAGGAGTTGAACATACCCCACACCCCCCCAGCCCCAGCCCCAGCCCTTTTCTCCCTCGCTCTCCCCGAGCGAGAGTTACAAATCGCCGGGAGTTGGCTTTTTATTTTCGCTTCTCGTTTTTTCCTCGTGCAGTGTCTATAAATCTTAGCTTTGGTTACGGCAAGCAGAGGAGATCCTGGAGAGGAAGTGTGATCGAGACGGCGTTTGGGAAAACGAGGCGCGACGTTCGCTTAGGTGCATTGCCGAGCGTTTCTGCGGAACGGATTCTTGTTGCATCTGCAACTAAGTGGATTGTTTTGGGGGGTTCGGACGCTGGGCTGGGGAAGGGGCGGTTTGTATTTGGACGTCAGCTTGTGTGTAAGTCTGGCCTATGCGGCCGCCACCTCACTCACGACTTAGCGGTTGGCGGAGAGGGACTGATGGGAGGGGGAACGCGTCTTGTTATTCGGGCGGGGTGGGGGTAGGTAGGAGTAGCCACCCCCCCCCCACCCCCGTCTTCTTTTTCTTCATCTTCCTTGAAAATTAGCTAATGAGGGACGCGAGAAACAAAGTCATTGTTGTTGGTGGTAGCGGGTATTCGATTATCATGATATTATTATTATTATTATGTCATTTTTCTCATTATCGATATCAAAAGTTAAACATAAAAAATGTATTTATTTCAGTCAGATAACAAACTTATTCTAGTATTAACAGAAACATTTTATCGTGTGTATGATTTTCATTGCGCAGTCTAACTTCCAAAATAATATTTGATTCAGCGATTTACGAACTTGAAAGAAGAGCAGTTGCATTAGGTGTAGCAGTGTTTTTTGTTGGGGGTGGGGAAGGGAGGGAAAGGGAGCGAGTTGTTGTTGGTTTGTGTGGGTGGGACGTCCGAGTTTGTGCTGTTTGTGTCTAGCCGCAGTATCGCATGCGGCGAAAAAGCCGCCGCACAGGGAGAATGTCTCTCACCGTCCATTAGGCTGGTTAAGCAGTATGCGGTCGAGGTAATACTCCCTTAATGGCACGACTTAAATGTGCGTCACGACTTTCTTAGGGAAAATTTTCAAGAAGCGCCGTAATTTGTTGCTTTTTAGTTTTTTTTTTTTTTTTTTTTTTACATTTCTGGATATTTAAATAAAAAAGTGTTCGGCGTCCTAACCTTCTCACAGCTGCTGTAGGGAGAAAAGAAAAAAAAGCTTTGTGTATTCATATTGTTTAGCTCCCTCATTTCGTAACGTTGTATTGTACAAAATGAATGTATTAAAAAATTTCATATTTTAGTAAGTGGTCTTTCATTCTCCTAATTTAGTTTTCGTTAATGAGCTCGTCACTTGAGAACGACCCTGATCGGAGGAAACTGATCTAATTAAGAAAGCTCTTAATTACAGTGACTACATTCCTTGTCTAATTTCCCTTCGATATGTCGTAGATGTCTAGTGATGAAAAAGCGAACAAAGTTGTATCCAGCTGGATTGTAAGTGTTCAGAATCACTGTTAGGTTTATTCGATCTACTTAGAAGAAATTAGATGTTCTATTTAATATCATAAGAGTTCGTTTTTTAGCATCATAAGTCAGTGTTTGAATAGTTACTTTGTTTTTAGTACGCTGCGTGTTTTTTGTCTTTTTTGTTACAAAATACAACTTTAATTACTTGTTTTCAGTTGAGACAGGGCGTATACACGTATTTACGTACAATATTTAATTATTATATATATGTATATATACACATATACACACATGTTATACACAAGAATTTAAGCTATCTCCTTAAGGGGTTTGGCTCCAGAAAAGGTAACAACATATATATATATATATACACTCACATACATACATACATAATATATATAATATATGTGTATATATACACATGTATATATATATATTTATGTATGTATGTATGTGTGTGTGTGTTTGTACGCGACGGCATAAATTCAGCAAAAACTGTTGCTAAGAGGGTTTTCCTTTCAGAGATAACCGAATGTGTCTGATTACATGAGCATTATACCATTTGTGTGTGTAAAAGCGTGGAAAGTAGTTTCCCCCAGTCCCCGAACACTTCAGACGACGTGGACGGGGTAACATAAGGCTGCGGAGTCTGGTAGTCGGCAGGAATGTTTATGAAAGTAGTAGTTAGGTAGGGTTGAGTTGGAAGAGAAAGAAGAGGTGGGGGAGAGGTTGGGGGTGGGGATTGTGGAATGGCGGTAATCTGAGATTTGGTGTCCCTCTTCATTGTCTAGTGTGAGGAGGCTGTATTCCGGTGTCCTATTGCATTTCTTCGCCCGGTCTGGCCTGTCCCGCGGTTTGATATTAACTCTTCCTCTTCTGCCGTTTCGCGTAGTCTTGCCGCCTAATTCAGCTTTCTCTTCTCCCCCTGTAATTCTGTCTTCTCTCTCTCTCTCTTTTTCCCTGTACCCATTCTGTAAAATTTGTAAGTCGTGTTGGCTCGTTATCAGAAAGCAGAGGATCTGTACTTCCTAAAAAAATAATGTTACTTCATATTGAAAGAGGTCATTAGTTTCTTAGTTGGTTATTTTATTATCGAGGAAAGAGAGAACCTAGAGATATTCGAAGTAGTACTAGCGGGTCTCTTTTATTAAGAACATCTCAGCCCTTATAGATGGTACTGCTAATAGAGTGGCCTTGTTCTTCTAAGCTCTGGTGGTACTTGCTCTCTGTAATGTTTGCTGATGTTTGGTCTTCCTCTTATTAACAGGACTGTGGCTGTGGAAGGAATTTACGTTAATTTTCTTATGATGGATTAAATGGATATTTATATGTTATGGATTCCATGCACCGTTCTTATCCTATATGAATTCGCAAGTGGATTTTAAAAATATTAAAGATAAAAAATAGGGATGTTTAAAAAAAAATATTTATATATTTTTCGATTATGGTTTAGAATTTTTCCTTAACTAGTGCAAGAACAGTATAAAATGACAGAAGCATTGGTAATGAACCACCAATCAAATGTGGTATGGGTATTTAATAGAAAATTCACGCAGGCTTCATTAGGACAGCCGATTTTTTTCCAAATGAATATTAATAATTGAACTACCTGATAGAGGGGAGTGTTTTGACCTAATGGCAGCCCACTGGTCGAGAGAAGGCATGGCAACAAAATGATTGCAACCTATTCCAATTTACTTTTTCCCTGTGCAGGAGAATTTTTGTGTGTGTGTGTGTGTGGTTTTTTTGAGGGGAGGCAATGCTACAGAAACCAAGATAAGCACTTAGGAATTTGAATGCTATGAGGAAAAATCTACTTAGAAAACTTTCCAGATTTCAAACTTCGAAGGTCTTCGAAATTGTGGAAAATGTGCAGTACTGAAATGTTGAAAATAAAAAGAATATGATTGATAAACAGAAAATCAAATAGTGTTAAGGTATAACAAGTAACATTATAGTTAATATATATACAGAAAAAAACATGAATTATTCATCACTGTTAGTTTATCCGGGACAGTACTTGTATTGAGCTGGTGTGCGTGTTTTTCTGTTTATTTTACACATTAAAATGTGCTCATGTAGCATTACTTGTTTGTGTGAACCCGTTACAAAAACAAATCCTTGTCCCAGGCTTAAGGAAGGTATAATGTTACATGTGTTATGTAATATTCTACTAACATGTACTCAAGTCTCCCCTCAATACGTTTCAGTGAAATCATTGGTTTTTGTTTCCATCCACCTTAGTTGTAATTTCTACCCTAGAGAGGATTATTATGTTAATATTTGTATCTAGTAATTTAGTGCCAGTGTTAATATATTTATTCCAGTCCTTCTGTTAATCGTCCAGTACTTTTATATTCGTAGATATTTTCGTCAGCGTAATCGCCATTGCTACAGCTACCCCTCCCCGTGGGGGGGTAGCACCGTCGGTGCACCTCATGCGGTGCACTGTAGGCATTACTTAAGGTTCTTTGCAGTGTGCCTTCGGCCCCTAGCTGCAACGCCTTTCATTCCTTTTACTCCACCTCCTTTCCTATTCTCTTTCTTCCACCTTACTTTCCA
>NC_089759.1:23381656-23386656 GCF_040412425.1 Macrobrachium rosenbergii
CTGCTTCCTGCTCCTTTTGAAGATATCAGGAGGCAGACAATAGCTCTGACAAAGCAATGCATGTCAGGTTCATCGTGGACAGGAGGCAAGGTGGGGGGGTGGTTCGCCTTGCTCGATTTCCTTTTGTTTTCAGAAATCTTTTGTATGATTTTTTTTTTTATTTTTATGCATGTTTTTTGTCGAATTTAGTTTTTAGTCTGATTTTATTTGCATGCTGAAGAAGTTAATGAGTATGTGTTTCAGTACATGGTCGTTTTTTGCGTGTGTTTTTTCCAGTTCCTGTTACAAATCTAGCGTATAGCATAGTTTTTCTTTATTGTTTTTAGCTGACGGCATATATCCGCATTATGTTAATAACTTATTATTTGTTATATGTATTTAACGTAGTATCTGATAGATGCTGGGTGAAAATAGGAAACTTAAGAATCAACAGATTTGAGGAGCCTTTTTGCCAGTAAGTTAAGTATATCTTAGTTTAACCAGACCACTGAGCTGATTAACAGCTCTCCTAGGGCTGGCCCGAAGGATTAGATTTATTTTACGTGGCTAAGAACCAACTGGTTACCTAGCAACGGGACCTACAGCTTATTGTGGAATCCGAACCACATTATGACGAGAAATGAATTTCTTTGACCAGAAATAAATTCCTCTAATTCTTCATTGGGCCGGTCGGAGAGTCGAACGCTGGGCCAACAGCATGCTAGCCGAGAGCTCTACCCACCCCTCCAATGAAGAACTAAAATTCTGTAATGTGGCAGTCCTGTTCCCCCGCGCCCCCTTACCCCGTTTTATGAATAAGTTGTCATACCCTTGCTCGGGGAACATGTTTGTACTTACTGTGAGAACTTCATGGGCGCTTGTTTTTTTATGTCTTTGGTTTCATGTTTTTGTTTACTAACTGATCTTTGTCCGTGTGTATGTCCGTCCGTCTGACCACGTTTAAGTTTTTTTTTTTTTTTTTAGCTTTTCAAAGCACCGCAATCTAAAGATTTTTGAAGATAAAATATTCAACCTTCGTATATATCATCTCTGGTTGATGGGAATTAGGTAATTTGAAGATAAAATCTTCAGACTACGTTATATCATCTATGGTTGATGGGAATTGGGTAATTTGAAGATAAAATATTCAGACTACGTTATATCATCTGTGGGTGATGGGAATTCAGTAATTTGAAGATAAAATGTTCAAACTACATTATATCATCTATGGTTGATGGGAATTAGGTAATTTGAAGATAAAATCTTCAGACTACGTTATATCATCTATGGGTGATGGGAATTCAGTAACTTAGGTAGTGAATCCAAGGGTGGGAACGAAGGCCGCACTCAAAGGTCAAGCAGGAATTTGTCACGACCACATCTTGCTCTAAGAGTGACTGAAATGGATTGTAGCCCCGGACTCGTCTCGTGATCTTCACCCGGGGAAAAAAAAAGTTGATGCTCTGCATAATTTTGTTTCGTGAAGATTTTTTTCGTTTGTATTTTTTGTAGGATTTTAGTATAATTAAATTATTTGTCGTTTTGCCACGTTTCGCCTAGTGATCGAACTTAATTATATTCCAATGTAGGATTTTAATATAATGAAATTTTTTGTCCTTTTGCCACTTTTCGCATAGTGATCGAACCTAATTATAGTCCAATGCTTGTATTATTATCTCCTTAGATGTTGGAATGGTGATCGCTGTAGAATTTCTAGTTGTGAGAGCCTTTACAGGGAGCATTTAGTATTGTCTCTTGTAATAGTCAGAATATCTCTCTCTCTAGAGACACATAATAGATATATTCTGACTATTACACACACATAATATATATATATATATATATATATATATATATATATATATATATATATATATATATATATATATATATATATATATATATATATATATATATATATATATATATATATATATATTGTGTTAATAAAACGGAGTGCAAGATCATTTATAGCCAAGGAGAAAATTATCAGATGATCTATAATTTTATATAGGCTAGCGAAGGACTCAGCAGGCTGCAGAGTTGGTTTAATTTCATCTTTTTCAGCGTCTTGCAACATTTTGCTGGCTGACAATGAAATGTTGCAAAACAGTGGCTAACTGGCTTTTCTGTATTGAAGTAATTTGTGCTTTAGCTTTTGCAATGACACAGATAAGAAGCAGTTACCATTTTTGCTACTCGCGGAAATTGATTTCTCAGATGATTTATTATCAGTTTTAGTGTTAGTTGAGATGACAGTATTATCGTCAGTAGCAGTAGTAGCTAATAGTAGCAGGTGGCGGTTATTATATCGCTGTCATCGTTGTTGCCACAGCCTTTTGTCAACAGCGAAGGAAATAAAAACACGAGGCAGTTTCTTTCAGTTCATCTTCCTTTGTTGTCACCAAAGACTTTCTCTTGTATTCATATCATCGAGGGCGAAGATCGCCTATTGTGCCTGAGTAGAGGGTAGAAAAAAAATTACAGTTTTGTTTTACACAGTACCAAAGGGTAAAAAAATATATATACGCATAAAAGGGGCGAAACTTAGAAAAGGAGAAACGTTTAAAAATGGGAAAACGTAAAAAAGGGGCCGAACACGAGGAGAAGAAATTGTTTGTTGTTGACAGCACAAATCCCCATTGTCCATGAACAGGCCGATACAAAAAATAGGTCAAGAGAGACTTTTAAAGGTCGTGAAACAAACGAAGGAAAGGGATTGTCGACCAAAAAAAAAAAAAAGTTTAACAAGAACGCCAGGTAGAGCAAAGAAAGGTAATGATGGTTAGGACGAAGCCTGCAATGATTTTAGGTGATATAGTACACTATATATTTTTGTCTGTTGTTTTTTATATTAATGCAATTTTGATGTGCAATGTATCAAACTTTTTTATTCAGTTCCAAATTTCCGTTCAACTGTATTCTGTTTAGTGAAATTTGCATAAGTATATGTATAAGTGTATACTTATTTGTGTGTATGTATGGGTGTATGTGTGTTTGTGTGTGTAAATGCAGCGGTACGAGGAACGAGAAGGAATGAAATGCGAGATCTTTTATAGCCAAGGAGAAAATTATCAGTTGGTCTGCAATTTTACATGGGTTTGCGAAGGAATTAGCAGGCTGCGAGGTGAAACTAGTTGTTAATAAAAAAAATCCTTTAGCTGGAAATTCAGGATTCATTGGTGTAGGAGGAGTATTTATTCCAACAGCTACTGTATAGGTTGACACATTTTATGATTTTAGTGTTTATCCGGGCGAATTTATGGAGTACCGAGCTGCTTTTGTATTGTCCATTAAATTATTTGTCCTGATACTCTGTTATCTACCTTTTCAAGGTCTCCAGATAGGTGGTATAACCTCTTCATCTTTTCCTGGTGCTTTTCTTGTAGTTGTGTCTATGAAAAGATTGCCTCTGTGTATGCACAGTATTAACAGTCAAACTGGATTGAGATAACTTCAAAAGTCCTGTAAAATTTTCAAGAAAATTTGATCAGTTTTATATGCACAGGACAAAGGCACGAGGTCATGTGTTAAAAGTTACGAATGGAATGGTCCCCAGTCATTCCATCAGGTGACGACTGATAAAAGAATCTTTGTAGTCGAAGAACCAGAGTACGCACACTCAGTCTGAAGCGGAATTTTTCACTCTTGCACTCTTTTACAGTAAGATGGGGTTGGAGATGGTGTGGAGGGGGTGGGTCAAAGGTGAGAGCGTAAGTGTTCCCAGCAATTACAGTGACACAGGAAACCTAACTACCTGCCTCCCCCTCGCTCGTTTCCCCTCCTCTTCCCTCGACGGGGATGACCTCTCCCAAGGCTATGTTGAAGACCACCCCCCTCTCCCCTATCCTATCCTCATAAGACTTGTAAAGGCCCCCAAGTCCCCCCCATGCAGGGGTGTTCATCCCACCTGTCTTCCCCAATCCCGACGTTTACGCATAACCCTCGTTAACCGCGGAATTACATTATAAAAACGAAGCCCTGAGTCCTGCTCAGAGTGTTGTCGGTCGAGAGTCGGGACTGGAGTAATGATTCTTTATTTTAGTAGCCTCTTTTGACTTCTTTATTACTGCTGGGTAGTTTTTCCATATTCTTTATCTTTTTTTTTTATTGCGGTTATTGTAATTTCAGTGGTATTTGTTTTCGTTTTTAGTCTTAGTTTCTTATTTGCTCTTGAGCGTATTTTGCAGCAATTAATCCGAGAAAATGTGGAAAACATATTATAACAAACTAATCTGTTCGTTTTATTTTAATTTTTTTTCGTGGATAGTGACCTCTTTTCCTGTTATGTTAATGATTCCATCCGCTCGCATCGTCCGTTCCAAGTTAATACCTGTTTAACGTATGTGCGCGCATATGCCGCTGTTTGTGGCAGGTATGGTATGTCAGGTGTCTTACGCAGACTGGGGAACATTTAGTAAAAGCTTTTGAAAGTGCCATAGTTACTGCATTATGGCCCTCCAAGGTCTTGAGGGGACACTCAGACAATTTACATTTGTCATTTTCAAGGTTTTAGTTTTCTGTAAAAGAAAACTATTTGAGGTAGCTATTTGTCTGTCCGTCTGCACTTTTTCTGTCCGCCCTCAGATCTTAAAAACTACTGAGGCTTGAGGGCTGCAAATTGGTATGTTGCTCATCCACCCTCCAGTCATCAAACATACCAAATTGCAGCTCTCTAGCCTGGGTAGTTTTTATTTTATTTATGGCTAAAGTTAGCCATGATAGTGCGTCTGGCACCGCTATAGGTGCCAACAACACAGGCCACCACCGGGCCGTGGCTGAAAGTTTCATGGGCCACGGCTGTGAGTTTCATCAGCATTATACGCTGTACAGAAAACTCGATTGCGCCAGAGAAACTTCGGCGCATTTTTTGCTTGGTTTTTATTAGGTGCATTGAACGTAATATGCACTGTAGATGTTTGATAAATGAAATTTAGGCTGTCAAGCCAAGTATTGGGGCTCTTTAGGCCATTCAGCGTTTAAGACGTTAAAAGAGGGTAGATTTTGCTTGATGGGTTAAC
>NC_089759.1:23391656-23401656 GCF_040412425.1 Macrobrachium rosenbergii
TATATTAACATCAGCAATGCTGCACGTAGGAGTTCCATATTTTTGAGGTCTAGAAAACTAATGGGGGATCTCAACTAAATGAGGATGCTGAGGGTCTTAGTCGCTTCATTGAAAGTTAAATAAGTCACTGACAATTTTGTTTGCTGATTATCATGTAGGAAGGTTTTGTAATGTCTAGAAGTTTTGACCCTGTGTCTGGCTTACTTGTTACTTGAATAAAGTGTGGATGAAGTATTAGTTTTGGATGGGGTCATGCAAGGAGATATTCTCATATTTCATTTAAATTTTAAATGATAATATGTAGTCATGCTGCTTTTCTTTTTGGACATTTGCCACACACTCACACTCACACTCACCCCACTTCCTTCAAAGTATCAGGCACCAACTCACGTTTACAGTTACTCGAAAAGTTATTGTTTTCATTTATGATTATAACTGCAATGTAAAGAATATATACTTCTCCCGATAGACTGAAGGAGAATTATAAGCAAGAGGTTAGTTTCATTGATGTCTGAAGTTAATTTTCTTGTGTGTCGTGTTGAGCGTGCTCTCTTAATAACTTCATAATAAAGACGCATCTCGTTAAAACTTCGTGTGGGCCTGTGGTGAAAAGAATTCGGCTGTCGGGACAGTCCTCCACAAAGAAAGAGCTGTAAAACCATTAGAGTGATACGGGAAGTCGTAACGTAGACTCTTTATTCCCTTATTCCCTTCCTCGAAATAATTACCGTAGGGATCTCACCTTGAACCGAAACGTTAGTTCTTAAGTGGGAGAGAATTATGGTTTTTGCATTAGGGTGACGTAAGCCTTCATTCACCGTTTATAGCGTTAAGAATGTGCCAATTCATGTATCAGCCCAAGATCTTTTGCATAATATCTGGTACCTGGCAGTAGAATGTTAATATTCTTGTTAGGCTGGTAAGGGAATGTTCCGCTTTTTTGTTATTTGTTTTTATTTATTTTTTTCACGTATTTCAGACCCAAATTTAATTTTCTTTCTCGTCTAGAAGTTGCAGTTTTGTTGGTGACAGTTACTTGGTGTTTATGATGTTTACCAGCGTTCATACATTTTTCATGTTTTATGTTTATCACTTCTGTGCACAGTATTCAGTTCACGTTATTTTTTTGTTTTGGTAACGGGGGGGGGGGGGTTGGTGTTGGGTTTTCTTGCGTTGAAACCAGAAACACACGTTATAGTTAAGTTTGAATATGAAGTCTTAAATCATCTTTCATTACCAGTATTTTTTGTTTCCATGTCGCGTCTTTTGGATTTTTAGTGAATGAATTTTTTGTAGCTGGCTATTTACCCGAAGTGACGCACTTTCTGTGTTAATGTTATGAGCGAATTACGAATAAAATGTTGGTTATTAAGTAGAGGTTGAATCATGATAGTCGGGCATCCAATACGACTGGATGGAGGCGATTCTTGTTACAGTTATCTCTGTTATTAAATTTAGTTTTCCTTTCGCCTATCAGTAACCGTCAAATGGAAGACCGACGCGTTACCTTCTCTGAAAGCTCAATTAGAATTTCTTCTTCAAGTTTTACGAAATCTTGAAGACAATAAAACAGAGCATAGTGGAAAATGGACACCCAACTTGCTATTTGGGGCTTATTACAGAATTGTCTTTCTGTGTTGGGTTTCATGGTCTCATAAATTTACGCTGCAGTTGCAAGGTTATACCAACCATATAACTTCCAGTATGTAACTGGATGCTGTTGGATACCTTTTTATGGTTTTACTTTAGAATGCTCCGCAGTTGTTGCACAAAGTCACGTTGCCTTCACTTTGTAATATGCGGCCAGTTAGCCATTTAGTAGTATATCATTAGTTGGAGGTTTTATAGCTATTAGGATTCGTCCAGCAGATTTGATGCTATTTGTTAGTGATATCATGAAGTTCAGGCCAAAATGGAAAAAAAAACACTATTTTTTCAGAGAGATAGAGAGAAAAGTTAAGTATACCTTAGTTTAACCAGACCACTGAGCTGATTAACAGCTCTCCTAGGGCTGACCCGAAGGATTAGACATGGCTAAGAACCAACGGGTTACTTAGCAGCGGGACCTACAGCTTATTGTGGAATCCGAACCACATTATAGCGAGAAATGAATTTTTATCACCAGAAATAAATTCGTCTAATTCTTCATTAGCCGGCCGGAGAGTCGAACTCGGGCCTAGCGAGTGCTAGCCCACAACTCTACCGACTCGTCCAACGAAGAATGAGAGAGAGAGAGAGAGAGAGAGAGAGAGATTCTGGGAGTGTAATCAAACGAGCATATATATTAAGTTAGGGAAAGAAACAGTTACCGAACTTACGAGTAAGGCCTGGAATCTTTCTTTTATTTTTCTCACACAAACACAGTAAATATGGAAATGCGACTAGGTTTTCCAGGAAGGAGGTGACGCTGTCTCTCTCATCTTAACAGAACATTCACAAATAACGTCGAAGAAGAAAGAGAGCGTGACGGAAGTGTCTGAAGTAAGGGCGAACTGTAAAAAAAAAAAAAAAAAAACAGACATCAAATACCAAACACAACTTGAAGTTATTGCAGTCCATTTTCAGTATTCTTATTGCAATCATACATTGTAAATCAGTCGTCTGTAAGGATTTGCGCTTCAGTAGGAAACTCTATTATTTCTGCATTGACTCAGGAACATTATTTTACGTAACGTTTGCGTCTTAGAACATCATCTTACTGCAGTGACAATCTAACGAAATGGTGTGGTAGAAACTAATGGAACTGCGATAGAAATTTTATGATGTTGGTGTGAACAAATGCTTTTAACCTCTGTAAATGTTACACACTGAAAGATTAACATTTCAAGTAAGAACCTTCAGCTGGAGAACATGCAGGTGAAAATCATATCGCCGCACTGTGAAGAGTTTGCCCAGTACACGGAAAAGTTGCTCACGAGTTCGAATTTTATTGCTTTCACAAGTAAGCATTTGCTGTGAGTCAGGTCATTTCATTCACGCAGTGTACAAAATCCTGCGAAGGTTTTGCACATCGTTACGAATCCTATCCGAAATCCAAACCATATTCTGTTACAACTGATCAGTTATTCTACAAGAGACGGATATTACATTGTTTCTCCAAACCCAATTCTTACTTCTGATTTTTCTTCACACATCTTTGTGAAAAGAATGGGTATATTGCAATTAGCGCCAGCGTTTGAAGTCCGAGTGTGGTAGTTACTTGATAGTTCATTTCTCGTAGATACAACTGTATTATGAATCGTTGAGAAGTTTTACATTTTAGTTTGAATGTTAATATTTTTACACATTTGCTACAGTTCCATTGATATACGTTTGAATGTTGTCAGCATCAGCTTTTATACTTATTCAAGTTTTGAGAATGAGTTTAGTATACTGAAGCTTTATAATTCGGAGCTTCTTTTGGAAAGTGTTATCCAGAATCGTTGAATAGATCAGTTTTTGCAGTCCAGTTATAAATCTATATTTTGTCTTCTTTGCGGGTAAAAAATTCTTATTCATATCGATTTCCATATCGGTATTAGTGCATTGTTCATATCTAATGCAGTAGGTTATAAATGAACAGAAATATGACGAGCTTAGTAGAAGTCTATATTATTTAATTTGCAGATTATCGTACAGTATATACGGTTTTTATGTATGAATTTAAAACTTTACCGAGGGTTTTGAAGTCTCTGCAGTTTGCAGTTGTTTCGGGTGGTTGTTCTCGATCTTGCACAATAAAGTGAAGCATGGATCTTTTGTCATCTTTTATTATGCTCCTTTATTTGCAGTTTAAACGGTACGAGTGCGTATTGGGGCACGTGGTTTGGTGTGTGTGTGGGTGTGTGTTTTTTTTTTTTTTTTGTGTGTGGGGGCTGGGGCCACTGTCAAGAACATGTTGTGAAGTCCTTGTAATTGAGGCCACGATACTTGCCCTGGTCCCTTTAAACCGGACAAGTTGTTCTGGGGGAGTGTGTGGCTGGACACACCTGAAAATGCAAGAGAAATATTACACTCAGTTTTCAAAAAGTAAGTTTTTGTAGGTACTGGTGTATAAACCGGGAACATTTACAAGAGTAAGTGACATTTTCTAAAACTGTGATTGCTTGGCGGGCTGAATATTTTAAAGCTTTGTCGCAGAAGTTGGAAGATTATTGTGTTGTTACTGGCTTTTTTTTTTTTTTTTTTTTTTTTTTTTTTTTTTTTTAACTTAGGGGAATATTTTACAAGTTCGCTTCTGATGCAAATTCGTTGGAAGCCTGTTACTGTCAGTAGTTTTTGAGTTTTGTCTGTTATTAAAATGTGCTAATAAGCAACTTCAACATTAATCCATATTGCTTTCTAATTTTTCGGATTTATATGTAATTTTCTTCTAGGTTAATTGCAAACGTAAGGATATAGCTAAAAAATCTCATTCAAATGTGATGTTAATATTTCTGTAGGAATCGTTATTTCATGAAGATATTCCTCTGTGACCTAGTGTTTAAGCTTCTCCGGGAACACTCGTGATAGAATAGTGTAATATATTGTATATTATTGTACGAATATTTGTAAAGAAAATCAATAGGAAAAAGAATCATGGGCTAAACAAAAACAATTAATGTTCTCGGGGTGTAGCCTTGCAGCCACGGACGCTGTTTAATTGAAGTGGACCCTGTTTATAGAATCAGTTCAAGTAAAATGAACATGCATCGGGTTTTCACATCATCGTCAGAATTTGTCTCAGACGCCTTGCGTATGTAGCAAATGCTGGCCTTCTTACCAGACAGCTGAGGCAGCAACTACACCTGTAATAGCGTTACTGTGGAAGAGATAAGGTCGGTCGGGCACTTTCATGCGAGCCTTTTAAAACGGGATTTATGTGGCTCCATTGTTTGTCCCAACGGGCACCTGTCGTGTAATGAACCTGTCTGTCCGTCCTTCATCCTTTAACATCACCCTTCGCGCCATTGTTAGCTCTCTCCCTTGCCAAGGGTTACCCTTGGTCAACGGAGTTTGCACATACAACCGCACTCTCAACAAGGGTATGGGAAAAAAACCGCGGTCTGCGAGCACACACAAAGTAAGGGACCCACTTGAGGGGAGTCACACAACGACAAAGTCTGTTGGGGTCTTTTAACTACATTAATCTCTTTTATATTATATGACGGCTTTGTAGGGTGTTTACACGGGCTGTTATTGAGGGCATTTTCTGCCTCCCCGCCGAGGGGCATAGTGCTGACAACAATGGGGAGTTGGGACATGTAAGTCTCTCTCTCTCTCTCTCTCTCTCTCTCTCTCTCTCTCTCTCTCTCTCTCTCTCTCTCTCTCTCTCTCTCATATGTATGTGAACGCTTCATTTATTTCCCTTTTCTTTAAGGCATTTACTGTTGTATATCCAAAAAATGGAGAGAAAATCGAGAAGTTAAATGAGGTTGTGGCTCTCAGAAAAACGTTTCCGGTGGATGTGCTCCGGATCTGTGTGTGTGTGTGTGTGTGTGTGTGTATATATATATATATATATATATATATATATATATATATATATGTAGAATCTACTGGTCACTTTTACCAGACACATATGTTATGAGGGCATTGTGGCTATTAGAATTACATATATATATATATATATATATATATATATATATATATATATATATATATATATATATATATATATATATATATATATATTATATATATGTATGTGTATATATATGTGTGTGTGTGTATGTATGTATGTATGTATATATACATATATATAAATGCGTGTGTGTCCTTTGTATCAGTGTGTGTGTATATATATATATATATATATATATATATATATATATATATATATATATATATATATATATATATATATAATAAAATACCATTTCTCTTTCACTGGGGTATAATAGCCTCAGGAATACTTTTGGGATTTGGGTTGTTAAATCGTGCGACTGACCTCTGGTCTCTCGCTGAGTGAAGGGATGTCGGAATCACTGGGTCACGGAGGTCCATATATATTAAAAAGGCCATGGGGTTAACTGTCTCATCCCAGAAGACTTGCTAAGAACCGGAAGGCCAACCTTTTTTGACCCCACTCCTTCGAAAGGGAAAATTATATAAATAGTTACCGTATCCCCGGTGTGTGCGTGTGTCATGTACATATTAATATAGAGTTGCTCGTATCATCGTTATGAGAAATCTGTATTATTGTAAAGGTAGGTTATAAAATACAAGGACTTTCACGTAGAATAGCATCTTTAGATACCTTTTCACGCTCTATAAAAGTTCTTGTTAAGAATGCATGTGAACTTTGAAAAACACTTTCAGCGAGGACTTGGCGGTGCTGAGAGAGGGGTGGAATTGGAGAGAATTCTTGCGAGGGATCCTGAGGTTTTCCACACGTTCTTTCACCTTTCTCCTGGAGGAGGACATTAATGGACAGACGGACCTCCTCTTACCTCAGAGGGAGGGAGGGAGGGGATTATATCCGCTTCTTCCCTCTCGCTCCCCCTTTCCCCTCTGCGAGGCTTTGTTGAGTGCACGTGGTCACCCCATGCCTAGGATTTTTTCCTGAGATTAAATTTTTCGCCGAGGGGTCAGGGGAGGAGGTGGAGGGGACGGTTCTCCATGGCTCACCCGCGGGGCGAAAGAGGCAGGTTGTAACGACACGTTGTGCCGTTAATGAAGCACCTCTCGGACAAGGCTTGCGTCATGCTTTTTGCTGTCCCGTCCGGGTGATTGTTTGACCGGTTTATTTAATCTTCGGCATTACCGTGATTCGTAGAAGGATGGGAGATTCAGCCGTGATAAAAGGAGAATAATTAATGGTCAAGGGCCTCAAGGAAGGTTTTGTTCATTTGTTTGTTTCAAGCGAAGTTATTCATTGTTCTTGGTTAGTGATATTTACACGTTTGGCTTAAAAATCTTTGTTTCTGTTAGGCGTTCCATATTATTGGTTTTAATAACTAACAGTTAGGTTAATTTCTCTGCTAAATCGAAGATGGTATGAGAATTGATTGATTCATTTAAGTAATCTAGCATTGCAACGACGATCGTATGAAGAGGAACTGTAAATGTATAGTTAGTAACTCTCTCTCTCTCTCTCTCTCTCTCTCTCTCTCTCTCTCTCTCTCTCTCTCTCTCTCTCTCTCTCCTCACTTTATGAAATAAGCCACCATGGCATATGTTATATGATTACGAGACCATATAAAAAGTATTCAAGTTTAAACTGTAGTGTAAGTATATAATAATTTCAAACTTCACATTAAGCGACATAAAAGGAAGTGATTTTAATGATGGTGAAATAGACCAGGGAAATTTCAAGTTAGTCATTCTTCTTGTCAGTTATTCTTCTTGTCAGTTATTCTTCTTGTCAGTTTCATTAGTCATTAAGCGTTGTCCTATAGGGCATCCATGTTCGGAGAAATGGCTGGACTCTTCCTACAAGTAAGGAGGAAATTTTGTTACAGCCTTCCTCTTGCAAAGGTATATCAATCAGGTGGTTTTAATACATTTGAGCAAAGTATTTTTTTTGTATGTTTCATGATTATTATTAATTATATTCAACATGCGCCTTTTTCTCCTTTGGCGCAGGGTAGCGTCAGATGGAGTCTTCTTGTTCCTCAGCAAGTGAGGTTTCTAGCCCAACGCCCTTATTATTATTATTATTATTATTATTATTATTATTATTATTATTATTGTTGTTGTTGTTGTTGTTGTTGTTGTAATGACCTTTAGCTTCTTTCATGAAAACTTATAGACATGAATAATAATAATAATAATAATAATAATAATAATAATAATAATAATAATAATAATAATAATAATAATAATTTATGCCATATGCTAAACGAATCCTGTCTTAGTCGCCTGCAAATAATAATAATAATAATAATAATAATAATAATAATAATAATAATAATAATAGTAATAATAATAATAATAATAATAATAATAATAATGTATGCCATATGCTAAACGAGTCCTGTCTTAGTTGCCTGCAAAGCTACGACGACGGATTGTTTAATTAGATTAATGAAGGCCAGATACATAAATCTGTATACAAATAATTTTCTTAGTCTTCGTAGGCTTTTCATTCCCTAAATTTTTTAGTGTTTAGTGTCCATATATATTCAGCATCCATTTTATTCTCCATCTTTTTCCTGACACTTGTTAGCTGTGTGTCAGCTAGCATCTACCGCGTTTTTTTTTTATTTTTTTTTTATTTTACACTATAAAAATCATCTTGGATATTTTTGTAAAGTTAACTTTGTGACCAAGCTCTTGTAAAAAAACTTGAGGATTTCCGAAAATCTCCTGCAAATATACTGATTTTAAGTATTTGTCAAGATTTAACACTTCTTTTCGAGATTTGAAAATCTATTACATCTCTTTTTGAGAAGAGTTACTAAGGTTAGACCCAGTGCATGCTAAAATAATCTGCCCTTACTTTTATCGCCAAGAAATCTTTCGCGAGTTTAAAGAGAATTGGAATTTGAAAGAAGCATTTTATTTTTTAAATTTCAGGTAGGGGCAAGTGATCTCCATTGCATGCATCGTCGAAGAGTCATAGAAGGGCCGGTTTACGCAGGTTAGCCTGATGTGAACCCAACTTTTGATTTGTTCTTGCACTGTACATTCATCAGAGCCGTTGCTTCTGTTGCTCTGCTAGTCGTCTTAGTGTCGTTGCCAGTCACTGTTTTTCATTTACTATTTAATTTCACGCATTCTGCTTTTCACTGTTATTGATAATTACCGTGTTTATATTTTATTCCATTTCGTATTTGGGCAGTGGAAAATTAGCCAGAAACTTCGTCATGTAGTTTACCACTCCTATGAAAAATTAATTATAATTATAATTGAAATTATAATTAAAATTATAATTAAATTACAATTATAATTATATCTAAATTATAATTAATTACAATTAATAAAAAACTATAATTATAATTAAATTACAATTATAATTATGATTATATATTTATAATTACAATTATAATTATGATTAAATGATAATTATAATTAAATTGCAGTTATAATTATTATGAAATTACCATTATAATTATAATAAAATTACATTTATAATTATAATAGAATTACAGTCATAATTATAATTTTAATGATAATTACTCCCAAAAATATACGCGAATCAACCCCCTCCATTCTTCCACCATCCGTACTAACAGTCAGTGCTCCACCTTCCTGCTTTCCGCTTACCCTCATAACTTTAATCCTGCGCGCATTAAGGAGTGGGAAGATGGCAACCCATCCCTCACAAAGATTTTTTTACGATCCCGCAATACACGAACTGGATCACGATCCTCAAATCTAGCAAATGGATGAATAAAAGAAGGTTGCAGTTAACCCCTGAAAACAGTCATGTAGGAAATGCGAGCCAAAGATAATGCATAATTGGGTACGCGAGTTTTAGATATATATTCTTTTCTTTACCCACGCTGCATTCTTTCTGTGATGGTGCTTTCGTAATTGCTTGGAAGGCGATAAAGCTGTGTGTACAGTACTGATTCGTCAGTACGTTTTATTCATTTTATATTTTAGCCTCTCCTCTCCTTGTATCATCTGTTTAGCATTTCGTTTCTTTAATTCAAAGTCAGTTTGAAAGTGCCCGTGGCCGTAGACACGGGAGACGGAGGGTTAGAGAAGACTGGCGTTGTTGAAGAGGGTTTTAGAGAATCGTTTAGTTAAAGTTAAATTTTACCATATGATGATGGAACCTTTCGTATTGTTGATTCAGTTTTGGCATCTGACATTCGCGACCTTTCCTGTAACATCCGTCGGATTGTCTTCCTATTTGTTTTTACAATCTTTTATCTGCGAGACAATTTGTCTAAACTATGCATATTCCAATATGTCCTGTATGCTGTTGATGAGGACTATTTCTCAAGTTCACAAGCACATGACCCCAGATCCTGTATAATTTCGGAACTTTGCGAGTTTTTGTTAAGAATTCGGATACCATGTCAAACCTTGCTTTAGTTTGTTTAATTTCTTGATATTATCTGTCACCGATTGTGTCAAGTTTGTCCTG
>NC_089759.1:23406656-23431656 GCF_040412425.1 Macrobrachium rosenbergii
ATACATTAATCATTTCGCCAAGGCTTTTTGACCACATCATAATGTATAATATTTTTTCCACGTATCTCATGTTACACGCATCTTCCGTGCACTCGCTGTGCTTAGACTTCATCGAAACAAATTACTCCTGTTCTTCCCCTTCAGCTTTGAAAATCGTAGCACTTATATAATGTCGAGTTTCTCGACCCTTGATGAATTCCCTGCTACCTTCTTAGCTTGATTCTGGAGCTTACATTTTTCAGAAGCAGTTACTTGTAAATACCTACATGGAACGGTTATTTATCCTCGACATTTCTACTAATTTTCCACTTCGTCGTGTGTCTTTCTTTATTTACATCCAGATGCATACTGGAGCGCGCGCGCACACAGACGCGCACGTATGTAATATGTATGTATGTATGTAAGTTTACTTCTAAATAAAAAATCGCAAAGTCGGAACGAGGTCGTTAAACAAAATAAAGTATGAACATTTAACAAGATGCAGAAACAATATAATTTTACGAGTCGTAAGATCCTGCGATTTATGACTGAGCTGTAAACAGTAACAAAAAAAATTACTACTAAAGTTAGCTCTCTCTCTCTCTCTCTCTCTCTCTCTCTCTCTCTCTCTCTCTCTCTCTCTCTCTCTCTCTCTCATAAATCCCCTTCTTGAGGAACTGCATGTAATTCGTACGCCTTTAGCACTGACCTTTGTCATACTAACCCGTAATCGCTTCTCGTTAAGTTCGACATCCCCGTAAACTGGTTTTGGACTGTGTTAGTTATTGTTTCTTAATATCTAGTTTCTTTTTTCTATTTTTTCTTCTTTTTTTTTTATTCAGGAGTCTGGGACGATCTTGCCTCCAAGCAGGAGACGCAATGGCTCCAGGCTTCTTAGGTATTATCAAGCACACATCTCAGTGGGCTTGATAATACCTACTTCTGGCACTATTCATAACTGGTAAAACGTTTAAGAATGCAATACTGTTTCAGTAAAATAGAAACATCTTAATAATGTGCAATTTTTTGCAACCGGTAGTTTACAAGTCAACAAATAATTAGGTATTCTTTTTTATTGTATATATTTTTTTTTATATTGTCAAGGGCAAAAGCTCTGACGAACTGATTTTGTAGATTATTGTTGCATCCTGGCTAAGAACAAATAAAACGCCATTAATTTCATATTCGTAATTGTAAGTGTGACCAGGAGATTTGTGTTCTCTGTACTCGTATTTTTTAATTAAAATTTAAACCATCACTGAAAAACTAATCAATTGACAATGGTGGTTTTTAAGAAAGTTTCCATTAAATGTTTTTTATTTCATATGTGTAGTTGTTGACGTTTTCTTTTCCCAAAAAAAGCATATGTATTTATTTATAGATCAAAAGAGATCATCAGGATGTTGAAATTTATGTAAAGCAGTTAATAACCAAAACGAACATGAAACTTCTGAAGGAATGAGTCGAAAAGTCATATCCCGTAGGCGTGGCCACTGGTGACCGGAATCACTTTTGCGAAGCCGAGGTCGACCAGGTGTATCGCGCAATTGATAGAAAATGGACGAATGTGTCTGCATTTTTAATGGAACCTTTCATTTCCCAAAGGAAACTGCTGAATTATCCTCCTGCTTTGTAATTATTTCCAGATTTACTTCCACGGAACTAAACAGGACTTTGAATACGATCAGTTTCTCTCTCTCTTTCTCTCTCTCTCTCTAGTCCTCGTGGTGCAATGATGACGGTCTCGGCTTACAGCCGAGGAACCCGGATTTGATCCCTTGTTGGGAAGGAATGGTATGAGAACGTTTCCTTAAAAAATCCACTATGTCGCTAGTGAAGTGAATTAGATACCTGGTTCGTATTTGATTGTTGTGGGTCACAGCTAGAGAGAGAGAGAAGTGTAAATAACAAACGTGAGCGATCAGTGTTCTGTCAAACTTGCACAAACCATATCCATTTAAAACCGGGAGGGTCTCACCCAGGTATTTTATTCACACATTTTCATCAGATCTCTCTCTCTCTCTCTCTCTCTCTCTCTCTCTCTCTCTCTCTCTCTCTCTCTCTCTCTCTCTCTCTCGGAGTTTTTTTGAATCTTCCATGTGCGGAGGGGTTACTTTTAAAATGTTTTTAACTGAAGGAATGTGTACTGGATCGAAATGGCATGAAAAAAAAATCCCTCCCTCCCAATCCCTAATCTTTTCTTCTTTCGCCTGCTTCCAGGGGAAACTCGGGACATACAGTATGTAGTCCTGTTTTTTATTTACTTTTTTTTTCTGTAGCACTGACCCAGGTCCTTCACGTATGCGTTTCAAGAAAATCTTTCGAAATGGCCATCGACGTACGAGGTTACAGAACTGCATCCTTGACGGTGGCCAAATTACTTTCAAATTTGTTAATGGCTGTTCTCAATTTCTGAATGTGGGTAGGTTTATAATTTTTCCGGGCAGCAGAGTGGAAAGGCCACTTTGATATATTGTAATTACTTGCAGCGTAATCGTATCTTATTCAGATTTAATAATGGAGGTAGTGTTCGTTTTGCCATCCTCATAATTAGTTTTATTACTCCCGCAATGTCCAGGCGAATATAACGTTTCGTTGCAGTGATTCACGTGAGTTAATTATATGCTTTGCTTAGGAAATATTTTCACTGCACAGTAATGCGCAAAAATTCTGGTCGTTCATAATCTGTTATTGTACGCTGAAAACAAAAGTTTCATGGCCAGTTCTCAAGATCTTTTCCCATGTGAGACACTTCTTATTGTCAGCAACCCTACTGGATTCCTTGCTATTAACTAATGCTCCTGAGGTTTTTGTTCTAGCTGAGAACTTCTGATTATCTAGAATCCCTTCTCGTCAGGCGAACTTAAATGAGTACTTCTATTACTTCAGATTAACAAGGGTACATGCATGGTACTATATTTAATTTTTTCCTCGCTTTAGATGTAGGAAAATATTGTAGGTTTAACGTTATTTTAAATGTAACGTGAAAGAAATTTTCCCTTTTTGATTATTTTCAGTTGTTATCGGTATTTAAATTTTGGCTGAATCTGTTTTTGATATTTCGTATAAGCTGTCGATTATTATTCCTTATTATTCCTTAAGGTTATGAGGTAAGTGTGGGTGTTATATCTATCTTTGTCAGATTTATTATTATTATCGCCTTTTTGGAAGTTCTACTGTCGTTTTATTATTATTATTATTATTATTATTATTATTATTATTATTATTATTATTATTATTATTATTATTATTATTGCCTAGTAGCGCTACTATTAACTGCTGAAACCACATTCCAGTGCACGAACACGGCTGGTAGTATTTTACATTGCATGACAAAAGTGCATAAATTACCCCTCTGACGATGGTGTTTGCGATTATGTGGCAGGTATCGGAGATTTTCTCTTCACCAATTAGAGCTGTTTACGGCGCGGTCCCTCTCCACCTCAACAAACAGGCCCCTCCACCCACCTTCACCCCTCCTCCTCCTCCTCCTCCTCCTCCTCCTCCACCCTTCGCCCGCTCACCCGTGCCACCCGCGTGAGCCCTCGCCATATTGCTTTTTAATTGAGTCATTTACCGCGTCATTTCTCCTGTGTTAATCTCAAGGCAAGAACTGTTATTAGAGAATGAGACGTTGGGTTGCATTTGAATGTTTCCGCTTATTAGCGATTCATTTTTTATTCAGTTTTTTTATTAGTTTGAAATTTGAGAGCATTAAGTCTCTCTCTCTCTCTCTCTCTCTCTCTCTCTCTCTCTCTCTCTCTCTCTCTCTCTCTCTCAAGGGTATCTATTTTTTATCGCTAGAAAGAATGGAAAAAGGTATACCAGATTTTATGAGAGTCTTCTTTTTCATGGTAAGTCGGTGCTATTTAATTAGCGATTCATTTTTTAGTCTCTCTCTCTCTCTCTCTCTCTCTCTCTCTCTCTCTCTCTCTCTCTCTCTCTCTCTCTCTCTCTCTCTCTCTAAAGGATATCTGTTTTTTATCGTTATAAGGAATGAAAAAATTACCTCACTTTTACTCTCTCTCTCTCTCTCTTCAATATCTATTGTTTTATCGATGTCAAAATAAAAAAAAATTACCAGATTTAATGAGAATCTTATTTTTCATGGCAAGTCTGTGTTATATAATTTGCTGTTAATTTTTTTAGTTTCTCTCTCTCTCTCTCTCTCTCTCTCTCTCTCTCTCTCTCTCTCTCTCTCTCTCTCTCTCTCTCTCTCTCTCTCTCTCTCCAAAGGATATCTGTATTTTATCGTTATAGAGAATGAAAAAAATTATACCAAATTTAATGAGAACCTTATTTTTCATGGCAAGTCTGTGTTATTTAATTAGCTGTTAATTTTTTTCTCTCTCTCTCTCTCTCTCTCTCTCTCTCTCTCTCTCTCTCTCTCTCTCTCTCTCTCTCTCTCTCTCTACAATATGATATCTATATTTTATCGTTATAAAAAATGTTAGATATTTTATCGTTATAAAAAATGAAAAAAATGATACCAGATTTAATGAGAATCATATATTTCATGGCAAGTCTGTGTTATTTAATTAGCTGTTAATTTTTTAGTTTCTCTCTCTCTCTCTCCCTCTCTCTCTCTGCAAAGGACATCTATATTTTATCGTTATAAAGAATGAAAAAAATTATACCAAATTTAATGAAAACCTTATTTTTCAGGGCAAGTCAGTATTTTTTAATAATAGTGTCTCGGAGCGACATCGACCTGCAAACAAGTGACGAAAGAAGAGACTGGGCATTCCCCCCCCCCTTCTAGATTTTTTTTTTTTTTTGTGGCATAGAGGAGGCAAGGCGTGATAAAGGAGAAGGGAATGGGTACGATGGTCTTTAGATAAGGGGAAATGGTGGCATGGAGATAGGGAGGCAGCGAGGGAGGGAGGGAGGGAGGGAGACAAAGATGGCCAGATGATGATGATGTCTGGGATGGGGATGACAGAAGCTGCCTGTCACACTGTTAGTTTATTTATATGCATAATTAACAATATTTTTGCAGTTGGTGGTTAATGATAATTATTTATTGACTAAATTTATTGTACTGGAGGTTTTAATTTGGTTATAAAGATTCACATTGGTTTTTGTTTATTTGTAGAATTTTTCAGTATGAATTCAAACGCACGAGTGAAATTGTGTTAGGATGAGAAAGCTACCACTTTTTCTCTGTTATATTGGAAAACGAGCAGATAATGTATCAACAGCCGCAAGTTACATGTTTTGAACGGAGGTCACCGGTTTGAAATGACAAACGCGAGAAACGGATTTCTTTTACACTTTCTGCTGCATACTCGATACGAGTAACAAGTCAAGTACATTGAGTACGAACTTTATTTAGTCTTTTTTTTTTTTTTAGTTTATAATGTGATAATTGTTAGAGGTTTTTTAGGCGTGCATACAGATCATGTATATACCGGTATTTATGCATATACACAGCATTTGCACGTAATCAGTTCCCCTAATCTGACCTTAAGATTCTTGTGCAATCAATAGCCTGGTAATTATTACATTAGGAAGTATTTCCAAGACTTGAAAGGAATTCCACAGTAACCGCATATAATGATGAAATATGGAAACTTTTGACAAAGGTGACCTTTGAAGGTCAGTGGGGAGAAGATTTAACCTGTGTTTCTGTGTAAAGTTATGGTTGGGGCAGTGAAAGTATTCAAAGGAAACGTTATTTAAGAACACGGTTTTTTAAAACAATTTTTTTTATTATTTTATATTTTTCTGTATTAAAGTTATTTGTAACCTAGAATATATTAAGAGCGTCGATGACCATAACCTTTGAGGCTCTAGTTTACCTAAACAGATCAGTTATTGGCAGTCGGACTGAACGACAGGCATGGTCGGAAATTTCTGTCGCTGGTTATAACATAACAGAAATGTAGCTTTAACCTGTATGCAAGTAAATATTTCAAGAGCAATGAAAGTTTTCAAGAACTTTCCTTAAAAGGTTTAATCTTCAAGAACTTTCCTTAAAAGGTTTAATCTTTAGTTTATGTCGCAGTGAAACCCGGTATTGAAGAGATAATTAGATTCATTGTCTAGGCTGTATTTTATCCATTAACAAAATTTTAACGTTAATAATTCTTATTGAAACTTGAATTTTAATTTTTCTTCTTAAACATGCTTTAGTTTTCCTCTTGAACATGTTTTAGCTTTGCTCTTAAACACATTGAAACCTGAATTTTAATTTTTCCTAGTAAACATACCTTAGTTTTCCTCGTAAACATGTTTTACCTTTCCTATTAAACAGTTTTATATTACTGTTGGAAGTTACACTACTCACAGAGATTTCCCGGACAAAGTTGAAGACGAATACTTGTTTAAAGAGGAACCATGTAAAACTCTTAATTTCTCCTTTGTTTGAAAAGATAGTGAAATGTAGTAAGACAGTGTCTGAAAAGATAGTGAAATGTAGTAAGACAGTGTCTGAAAAGATAGTGAAATGTAGTAAGACAGTTTAGATTTCTGCTGTTTTTTACAACAGTCATCATTTTGATGAGTAAATTTTGATGAGTAAATGAAAATGAGGTATACTGAACACCGCACAAATACCGGTCTCTTACGAGATATTCGTATAAAGGAAAGCAATATACTTACCTCTTTAGCAGGAAGATATTGTTAACGCGTGTCTTCACTAAGATAGAATTTTCAGGTCGGTGTAATATCGTTGGACCCACCTTTTTCACAAGGACTTCCAAAATTGTCAGTAAAATTATGGCCAGTAAGACTTCTCAGTTGCACAGCCGTCAATCATACAAGTAAATGACCATTATAAAAATACTTTTGTTCTAAAGGGTCCACAATAATATAATTGTTTAAGGCTCGTGTAAAATTTATAAAAGCTTTCGAACCCTTCTCTGAGTTCGTCTTCAGTTTGTGACTGAAGGTGAACCCAGAGTAGGGTTCGAAAGCTTTCATAAATTTTACACGAACCTTAAACAATTATATTATTGTGGACCTTTTAGAACATTTATGAACTCTCGTAATATAGAGCTTTTCTCCCCTCCCCTTTATAAAAAAAAAAAAAAAAAAAAAAACTTTTGTCAGGAATTACAGTTGTTTTCATTTCGTTGCCAAAGCCAAGTACTGCGTCATTCAGTGGAAAGAATTCATTTACATATTTTCAGTAGTTTCTGCTAAATTTATAGGTATGAGAAATATTGAAGTTATCAAAACTATTATTTATATGTCTGGAAACCCAGATCAGGGAGTTGTAGAAAAAGAAATTCATACGCAAGGGGAACAGTGATCAAAGTTATACTGAATATGAAAGTGTGAAGAGTTGGCTGGAATTCATTTTTGAATAAAAATAAATTTTGGTGAGAGAGAGAGGTAGAGAGAGATCAGCAACAGATACAGCGTTTCTGTAATTTACTCTTAAGTAAATCTACAGAGAGGAAGTACAAGGAAGGAATAAAAATATTTTACAGCAACACAAGCCTGTGCCAGACTCATGAATTGATTGCCTTTACGGATAACAGTAGTGCAAACGAAGGTTCTTTGGGTCTCGAAGAAAAAAACGACCAAACATCCGAAGTAAACTGTGAAGAATCAGTGTGTTGAAGAATGTGAGTGTGGAGAAAGGTTTAGAAACTTTCAAATTAGTAAAATTTGGTGCTGCATGTCGGTAGTTTGTTGGTACAGTTAAAACAGTAAGCTTAGGCGCAGGCATGTTAAAAGCACTGGACCCAGTTTACAGGTGTCTTATTAATTCCCAACAAGAGCTGCAGCAAGTGAATAAAATAACAGTTATTAATGGACGAATTACACTCAGTACGTGTAAGCAGTCACTAATAAAAAAAACCCGTCCGGAAGACATTCTTTAATCTTGAAAAACACATCAGTTTCGAGCCACACTATGCTCCTCTTCGGGCGAATGTAAAAACAAGAATGCAGGTACGAAAGACAAGAAGATTACAGAGAAGCAGAATACGAAAATAGATATATGTGAGTAAGTATCAACAACGTAGAGATCACAAAAGTCACACCAAATTGGCCATTTAAAACAATATTACAAAGATTGGCATCTCTCAAAACATGAGAGGTGGTAAGGCTGTCAAGTTTGCAACAACCTTCGTTCAAATTCATACTAGGGAGTTTCTCCTGAGACTTGTTTTGTTTTTGTGCAGCATTTCAAATAGTATGATTATTTAATAGTATGATTATTTTCAGACATTTAATAGTATGATTATTTTCAGACACATGAATGAACAGAGCGTTGTTTGTATCACCATTTCTAATTGATCTCCTATGTTCAGTTTGACGATCGACCTGCCCTCCTGTTGTAAACGTTACAAAAATCTTTACAAGGAACACAGTCAACCCCTGAAGCACAGTCAACAAAAAGCACAGCAGCAATCACACCAACAAAAATAGATTTCAACAAATGTTTAGCCAGTTCAACACAAAGTAGGAAGATTATTTCTCTCCTTGATATTCAGTAATTATTGATTTTTATATGTCGGCTGTGTTGGTTCGGTGGCAGTATCATATTGAGTGGTGGAATAATTGATACTGGTTTAGAAACTAATATGAAAATGGAACAAGGGAATAATTAGACTCAATCAAACATTACTTTCCCCTAACCTAAGAAGTCATAAGTGGGCTAAGATTGGTAATCTAAGGCATTAGTGTAATAATCACCAGCCTAAATAATTTTTTTAGGGTCAAAACACTTTCATTTACTTTTCCATGGTCTGAGCCACTCGTAATCCCAAACTTGAAACTTGTGAAAGTAAGTTTACTTGAAGGGCAGCTACCCTTTAGGGGGTTAGTGCCGTCAGTGCACCTCACGCTGTGCACTGTAGGCATTACTTAAGGTTCTTTGCAGCGTCCCTGCGGCCGATAGCTGCAACCCCTTTCATTCTTCTTATTATACCTCCGTTCAAATTCTGTCTTCCATCTGACCATCCACCCTCTCTTAAGAATTGTTTCATAGTGCAACTGCGAGGTTTTTCTCCTTTTACACCTTTCAAGCCTTTTACTCTGTTTGCCTTTCAGCGCTGAATGATCCCATAGGTCCCAGTACTTGGCCTTTGGCCTAAATTTTATATTCCATTCCATTATATTCCTAAAGGACAGCTATGTATAATCTTACTTAATATAACACCGTTTGATGTGCCCCATGTTGGGTGATTTTCACGAAACTCAGTACTTTATTTTTAACTTTAATGTACCCAAAGCAATTTGCTGGATGAGCTGAAATTAAGCAGTTCCAATTGTAGCGGTAGGCAATGTAGGGTTCATATTGAATTAAGAACAAAACCACATCTATGTGCCTTCTGTGCTAAATAAGGCTCCTAAGACGAATTAATTATTAACTTAAATATTAGTATAAGTACATTGAATATAAATATCTTGTATATAGTAAAAAAATAACATATATATATATATATATATATATATATACTATATATATATATATATATATATATATATATATATATATATATATATATATATATATATATATATATATATATATACATACATACAGTATAATGTGTGTGTATGTTTAATTGTAATAACTCCAACGCTCTCATAACTTCTCGATGCCTTTATACTTTGGATACGCTTGGCACTGCGAAGCTTGAGATTCAGGTGAAGAAAGAAATTAAGAAATTCCGATGCACGAGCAAGATTTAAACCCGCATCCGGAATATCCGAACGAGGTAATGATATCCACCTGGGCATCGCAATTTCTTCAGTTCCTTCTTCACTTGGATCTCAGGCTTCGTAGTGGCAAGCGTGTCCAAAGTGTGAAGATGTCGAGAAGTTAAAAAGGCTTTGTGGTTATTACAATTACATACAAACACACATATATATACACATACACACACATACATACATACATATACATACATACATACAGTGACACCTCACCCAAGCTTAGCGGACTTGAGTTCTGATCTGTTTGTTTTTAAGATTTTTTGCTATGCTACTGTTTTTAAGATTTTTTGCTATGCTACTGTTTTTAAGATTTTTTGCTATGCTACTGTTTTTAAGATTTTTTGCTATGCTACTGTTTTTAAGATTTTTTGCTATGCTACTGTTTTTAAGATTTTTTGCTATGCTACTGTTTTAGATGTGAAACATTTTTAGATAAATATCCTAAATTGAATGTTAAGGGTGAAGGATAGATTTATTTAGGCTGTAAGGTGTCTACAAAATATTCAAGTGCAAGCTAAAGCTATAGGGTCTTCGGTACTTTACAGACTTTGTTGCCTATCGGAGAGCCAGCCCTGAGTGTCTCTTAAGTTGAGGTGACGCTGCATATATATTGGAGGAGATAAGCCATACAATAGCTCATTTGATGATACAAGCATGAAATTTGGCAGAAGTACTCATTGCGGGGTAAACTTTAATAAAAAAGTGCTAGCCACATGAAATTCCCGTAGGTGGCCATTTTCCAAGATGACCGCCATATGACGATTATCGTGAAAAAATGCCAATATATTTTTGTATAAGTAGCCAAAGTTCAATCATTATTGGGATAAATTAGGGGGTTCTTTGCCATAAAATTGCAGACTTTACTTGGGAGAACAGTCCTTGCCATTCGAGATTCCAATTTGTCGGCCATTTTCCAAGAGGGTCTCCGGGTAAGCCTAATGTGCAAAATAATCTAACTTTCTTGGCATTTCTACACATTTGTCTGGATGACGTTAAAGCCCCCATCATCCTTGGCTCGGCTCTCCCGCGCTGTTATATCCTGTCAGTTCAGGTGCGTCTGTCTAATTTCTTTGGGGCTGATTAGATAGCATTTGGGATACTAAACTTGCAGTTTAGCTGATATTGAACCCCGTGCTGAGTTTCACAGCAGTGTTCGTTACCAGTGTGCCTTGGTAGTGAGCGACGGACTTTCTCTTTGTTCTACCTCCATAGGTTAATTTTAGAGTTTTCCTTCTCATATATGAATAGTTTTAACTCTGATACTGAGCTTCATCTGCCCAAAGCAACTGGTTTTCTGGTGCCAAAACCGTCCGTTTGCCCCATTGCTGTCTGCAGAATCCCCCCTGCCTTAGGAACAATAGTGTTGACTTGACTGCAAGATCGGTTCTGTAGTTTGCAACCCTTTGAGACATTATGTAGACAGAAAGAGCATATCCTCCTTGCCTTCCCTTTATTAGTAGCCTTTTTAGTAGCAAAAGTTGGAAATAAATGGACAGAGATCGGCGTTGTTATGGCTTATGGCTGTTTTTGGTGTGCTGGCGGCCATATTGGAATTTTTGATGGCTAGCACGTTTTTCTCAAAAAGTGACGTACAGAGCATATTCATACTAAATTTCATGCTTGTATCATCAAATGAACGATTCTGGCCAGAAATCACATTGCTGTGCCACTATTATATATATATATATATATATATATATATATATATATATATATATATATATATATATATATATATATATATATATATATGTATCTCTTAAACGTGCTCGTATATTTGGCTTTGCAAAAATTGTTATTGGTAAATATAGGGTATCATTTTACTTACGCATTGCAAATTATTCAGCTGATAGTAATTGAAAATATCTTGAATATTGATTGGCTTTCTAGAATTAATTTATGTGTTGTGAGCTGTTGTTTCTGTTATCAAACAACAAAAAATTTACATTTGATCGTTTTGATCGGAAAATCCAGTAAGAAGAATTAGAACGGGCGCTCTGTGTTCTGATAAGCGAAGTTCATACTCCAGCAACAGGTGAAATATGGGATTATTGAGCCAACCCTCCTTTATGTAAGTGAGATGTTGAGGGTGAATACAAGAGAATGTTAAAAATATTTGAGGTAATCAGTGTTTTGTGGTGGTTTGATGAAATGGCGGTAATTGAAGCGATATGTTGGTGAAAAGTGTGTGATTTGGAAGTTTTGCGAGGGAGAATTAGCGGAAGATAAAAAAATGTAGGTTAATTGCCGTGGAATGGTTGTTAAAAAGGAAAGGATTTCATATCCAAGAAGCAGTGGAGTGCGTGCAAGAGACTGGTGTTTTTCTGTAGGTACGTGAAAGGGCTGATGTCATGGGATTTTTCTGCTTAGGGGATTATCCCAGATTCAGCATTTAATGCATGAACGTGACAGTTACTGCTGGTTTATTTTTATTTTTTTTTTCTGAACTCAACCCTCAGTAAAAATCTTATCGAAAAAGGGAGGGAATTAATTAGAAGAAAATGGGAAAGCCGTAACTACATTAATTCATTTTTTGATCGCTGGTTCATGGGAAAACCTCTTGCCCATGTTACAGTGACGTCCCATCAGCAGACTGCAACTCACTCCCCAACCACTTCATCTCATGTAGTCTTTGAGTTCTTAGGTATTGTTATCATTGAAAATGTCTATGAACTTTCTGAATCTGCCAAGTAGTTTTTAAGTTTACATTTAAAAGGTATCTCTATCTGGGTGAGTTACGCATGCGTTCCCAGATTTCTTTACTGTAGGGTTACATGACTGGTGACAGCACCCATTTGTTTGTGTCGGTGTTTAGACGGAGGTGGGGCTTATTCACCTTACAAGGCTGTATGACTTGTGCGTCCTAGGGACGTTTTTCTTTCTTAGCCAGCGGTCCATGTTTGCATTCAATAAAAAGGCGCTCCCTTTGCACTTGTCCGTTGACCTCTTGAAACTGTCCTTCGGACGCCTTCATAAAAGCTTTCCTTCGGGACATTTCTTGTTGTCGTCTGCTGGTAAGTGAAATCGACCCCCGAAGGACATTGGCCGGATTGGTTTCCAAGGAGGATTCAGTCGGTCTTTCCCCCCGCCCCCTTTCCCCTCCTCACATCCCCCCCTCGCAATACTTCTTCGGCTAGAATGGTCGTATTTACAAGTCTCTAATTATAGGTAACTCCATCACACAACGCCAAGGTCCCCTTAGTGCTTGTTTTTCCTCCAGTTGTTTTAGTCTCGCTTCTTCTCATCTTCAGTTGTTTTTTTTTGTCTTGGAAATTATGCTTTATTTTTTCAACTATATTCGCCCAGATTTTTTTCTTCATCTTGTTGCAGGCCAATGACTTTCCGACCTCGTTGTCCTGCAAATTCCCTTGTCTTCTCCTCCTGCCGATTTTGGCTCATGTCGAGTAGGTCCCAGACAGCAACTCATGACGACGACAACTCCCGCTCTACCTCCACGTCCTCGGCAGGCCTTGGAAGAGAACACTGAACCTCCTCCATTCCAAGGCTGCTCACACACACTCACACACACAGCAAACTAATACACACACACATAAACACACCCCGAGGTATTTTCCCTCGTGCGTCCGTCTGCACATCAAAGTATGCGCGTTCACCAGCGGTCTGTCTGTCTGGGCGCCGTCAGCCCAATCACTCACACTTACACACACGTTTGTAAGGAAGTGATCATTACACAGATTTCCGCCTGCAGTTACATGTAGTTCATGCTTTCACAGGTACGAGTGAGAACGCGCTCGCGTGCTTGCTGCTTGTGTGGTATTTTTATTTAGTTTATAATATTCCTACGGTAGACTGTGATGCCCACATCTGATGAATAAGAATTCTCTCTCTCTCTCTCTCTCTCTCTCTCTCTCTCTCTCTCTCTCTCTCTCTCTGTTAGGGTATTGACTTATTTGTGGTTTTTCATTGCAAATGCAACGCATTGAACAAGGAGTAACTTCGTTAACGTAATTTAAAATAATTTGAGATTAAAACTGCAATCTGTCAAGGTTTAGCACGCCTGTAGAAAACTTTAAAACAATTCGGAACTGTAATTGCAAAACTCTGTAGGAAAAATGTAAGTGAAATTGATTTGCAAGATAAGCCTTGGCTTATCTGTTTTGTTATTGCTACGTGTTCCATCAAGGCATTAATGCGAATATGTTTTTCACGACATTTTGATTAATTTTTCTTATAGCTGCTGTGTATCTTATTTTTATGAATATTGTGGCAGTTAATTTTAGTGTTTTATTTTTGCTTTCTTGTTTGTGTGTGTGTGTGTGTGTGTTTGTGTGTGTATCTGAGTGTTTTGGAAAGTGGGAAGTAGATTCATTAGCTTACATCAGCATGGTTGTTTAAAAGCATAGTTATAAATTAGTATGTACTGAAAATAGATTGACAATGAACTTTTCCCAAATAGAGGGATTAACGATGATAATACTGCTGCTTCAAAGCGCTGTTTTCCAAACGGATGTTTGTATGTGGGTGATGCGCCACGGTATTGAACAGCAGAGGTTCAAAATACTCTTCCTTCCCTATTGGCCATTTTTTCCACTCTTTTGTTTTCTCATCTTCCTCATCCTTAAGGTGCAGATGACTGCACTCCATCGAGGATTATGAGTTAGAAAGCGTGTGTTTGCGCGCGCACGTTCGAGCATAGTTCTAGCAAACACAGTAATTTACGCCGGTATGTGTGTAAAATGAAATGCCTCTGAATCACCGAGCTTTCGTCTGAAAATGGAGGAAACATCTAAACAATTACTTGTAACAAGAATGAGAGACGGCTTTAATTTTATCGAGGAGGAAATTCAGGTCGTGGGAAAGTGAAGGAAATTCTTTCCAAGAAATGACACATCTGCCTTGAAGAGATTTGTCTCATCTTAATTCGTCAGTTGTAAAAGATAATCTCACGTACTAATTGCTGAAGCAGACCGTATTTTTTGTTTATGGTGGTCAGCGAAGCGATTTATCGGAGATACGGTCTGCTGAGAGAGAGAGAGAGAGAGAGAGAGAGAGAGAGAGAGAGAGAGAGAGAGAGAGAGAGAGATGAATCACTCCTGTCATTTTCTTTTGTGTTTGATCAGTCACGACTTCAGATCTTCACCCTTGAGAGAAGCGAATTTATTCTATGTCTGCAGGGAAACCAATCTTTCTCCCCCTCCGTATGATTAAGTGGTCATGATCGCTAGTCTTGAGGTGCTCTCTCTCTCTTTCTTCCTCTCTGCCTTGGTCTTGAAGAGCGCTCTCTCTCTCTCTCTCTCTCTCTCTCTCTCTCTCTCTCTCTCTCTCTCGTCTTTAGTCCTGAAGTAAGCGCTTTCTCTCTCACTTTTCTGATAAATATATATACTGCTGATAGGCCACAACAATCCAAAAAATGTAGGAAACGAAGAAATTACCTTAATTTTACTTATTATTATTATTAGTATTATTATTATTATTATGAAAGGAATATTTGTTATAACGTTCTTTCACTTCTTAATACAGCTGACTGATGGGGCTGCAATTTAACTGGCCAGTTTATGAACGCGATTAAGGAATTAGGAATGATTATTTGAACAGTGTAGTTCGCGCAGTTTGTTTACGCACGACTGTTTGTATACTTTCGCCAAACCGAGACCGCTTTCATGTCTGCATCTGCAGTATATTATGAATCAAGATATAATTGAAGCATAGCGTCAGATATTGTGGTAATAAGATAGAGTGCCATCAACATATTTTCATTGACGTTAGAATTTATGAGCTGCGGTGATCTAAGTCATTTTTATGAATGTGAGTATACTATTAAGAGGCATTGTATATGTAAATGGTATTGCGTAGGAGATATTATGATGATTGATAACTGCAGCCTTTGATAAGAATGCTAGTATTCCTATGATTGGGAAAAATTGCCGACCGGTAGCAGTACACTGTTTTCTCGTATTGATTGTTCAAATTATGTGTTGTAGCGTATTGTCCACCCCTTCTTTGTAACTTTACCGTATGAAAATGTACGTTTATAAATATAGGAGACAGGTGAAAGTTTAAAAGGGCTAGATGGGACCTTTAATGCCAGCATGACTTATGCTGTTGATGGTAACGTGGAAGATGAAGCAGAGGTAGTAGTAGGGATGATGGAAGAGTGGTATTGCGTAATTTCTAAAGGTATTTGAGCAAAACGTATTGAATGAGAATAGGACGAGACAGGCAGAGAGTCGCGGAATAGGCAAAGCAGGTTTGAAGGGGGGGGGGAGGTGTGTATGTGGAAACCTAAGCTAAAAAAAAAAAAAAAAAAAAAGAAGGATAGTTGAACAACTTCTCCTTTATGGAGGCAAATTGCATGAATAAAATATGTGTAATTAAAGGGATAAAAGTCGTAAAAAAAAAAAAATCTAGCGTAGGTGTATAAGTGGATCAGAATGTTTTGAGGTGAATTGAAAATGGGAGAGAATTGAGGGTGATATTTTGGAGGAGAAGCAATATCATCGGAAGGTTTGTGAGGGAGGGGGAGGAGAGGGAGACAGAGAAAGTACTGCCCAAATTGTGCGGAATGTGTTGGAACGGATGCGTCATATCCGTGAAGCTTTAGTTTGTGTTTTTGTGTACCGTTTGCAAGATGTGGATGAGCTTTGCAGTGTTTGTAAATTGGGCGATGAGTTTCTTACGTGCAATCTGTATAGATGTATAATAACATATTGAAGAAGAAACGTATACCCTCATTTGCTTCCTTTTTCAAGAATCAAAAAGCAAAATCAATTCTGTTATCAGATGGGAACTGAAAAGCAAATTTGATTAGATTGATTCACATATCCTATCTAGCTGCCGACTGCAAGCATATGGTCTGTTTTACTAATGTCCTGTATTGTCATACAAGGATTTGAGTAATGTTGCATTTAAAAGGAAATACAATATATTTAAGTTTGCGATGTTTACTGCTTTGACCCGTATCCCCCAAATTGATGTTTGAGTTGAGGACGTTAAGTTTCCTTCTTTAACTGTAGTGACATTAAACTACAAATTTTTTCCTTCAAATTTCTCTTTGTATTGAGAGAGAGAATTTTGGTGTTACAATGTAAGTCATATTATTTCTTGGCGGACATCTGTAATGCTTTGGGTTTATATTAATCAAAATATGAATTAAAACATGCAAACTTTTAAGCGACACCTTAAAAGAATAATACTTACCAAAAGTAAGCTCCTAGAAATCGATGAACTTCAAGGAAAAGTGGATAAAAGAAGAAGTAAAATTAATTTATTCTCGAATAACAGTATGTAAAGAAACAACCTTGTCTGTGAGATTCATCCCGGGCAACAAATGCCGCCAGATGGAATCATTTCAAAACCAGGGGACACGAGTGTCGAGTCTACCAGTTTAATGATATGCTTATGAGAAGAAGTAAAAACGCTCGATGAATAAATTTAAATGGTGATGGGAGGGATCTGAAAGGAAAAGGACTCGTCATTTTCTGTCGCACGAAAAATCGTGTTCTGAGGTAAAGTTAAGTATACCTTAGTTTTAGCAGACCACTGAGCTGTTCTGGGGTGAGTCAAAACAAAATATCACCGTTATATGTAATAATTTATTGTATAGTATTTGCTCCAACTCGGCCGCTCTAGAGAATGGATATAAGTTCATATAGGATCTCTCTCTCTCTCTCTCTCTCTCTCTCTCTCTCTCTCTCTCTCTCTCTCTCTCTCTCTCTCTCTGTCTGTCTGTCTCTCTCTCTCTCTCTCTCTCTCTCTCTCTCTCTCTCTCTCTCTCTCTCTCTCTCTCTCTCTCTCTGCACCGATTGTTGTAACGTCCTGTTGGTGATACCTTGATACAATCACCGGCAAGTGAGATTTTCAACTTTTAATGCTGACTAGGTAGTAATCGTTAATGGACTTGTTCCTTGCATCGCATCGTTAGGAACTAGTTGCATTAATTCGCTGTCTAGTTGCTTTGAGTTTTATAGGCCATGCTGCTCTATCACTGCTGTGGCCGCTTTTGAGACATTTTTCGTCTGGCATTTAATATATTCCTATTAGAGAATCACTTCATTAAAACACTATGATGTTAGTGTACTAAAGTCTTGAATCGCGGCAGTAGTTTTCTTTACGGGAATCTGGTTTCAGCTATGTTTTTTATTTTCTTATCTGTTGTCAGTAGTAGTTATCAACTCGTTACGTAATTCAGTAACAATTTTATGTGGGCATTTATTTTATAAAGGTTAAATGCCTTTCCGGCTAAGCTCCTAGTGATAAAGTTGAGTAACCTCTGCTGTTGCATCTCTAGATTCGTTTTAGCAAAATATTGAAAAGTAAAACTTTGCATTTTCTATCCTAAATACTTGTAATAAGTTTTAGGACCATGTATTTTTTGTATTTCATCCCCCTCCAGAAAAGTCGTTGTAATGATTCAGGTTTATTATTATTATTATTATTATTATTATTATTGGCTACTGATTTGAGAAGCAATCTTCCGTTAAATGAAAAACCCTTATGTGGATAAATATATTCTCGCAAGAAACATACAGTTTAAGTTGAACCAGCAAAAACAGTATTTTTAAGAAATAGATTAAGAATATTAATATTAGATTAAGAATATTTCCCGGTTTTGGGGGTAGTGCCGTCAGCGCACCTCGCGCGCGGTGCACTGTAGGCATTACTTAAGGTTCTTTGCAGCGTCCTTTCGGCCCTAAATGCAACCCCTTTCATTTCTTTATACTGTACCGCCATTCATATTCCTTCTTCCCTCTTACTTTCCACACTCTTCTAAGAATTGTTTTATAGTGCAACTGCGAGGTTTTCCTCCTGTTACACCTTTGTAACCTTTTACTCTGATTTTGCGGTGATTGACTGAGCTCATAGGTCCCAGGACCTGTATATTCTATTCTGTTCTAGATTAAGAATATGCTGGACAATTATATTGTGTCAATTGACATGCTTACTGAAGTTCATCTTGAAGAGCGGTCGTCTTCTCCTGTGTTTGCTGATCGATCATTTTCTTCGTCAGCGTCGAAGTATTTGCAGGTTATGGGTGTCCCTCTGGTAGCAATTATTTGGGTGTCCAGTTATTGTGATGCATCGTGCCTTGTGTGGTGCCTTGCATGGCTGATTTCATGCTCAGTAGTTGCAGTATAGGATGTTAATGTTGTACCGTTTGTAATGTTTTAGTTTACAGAGGAGTAATACGTACAGGATTTTAGGGGTAGCACAAATCAAGTTTTGCCAGTAATATACTGTGTAGTTATTTTACAACTCCGTGAGGACCAGAGGACCAAATTGGGACTTAATTCAGTCGTATGGTTTCTTGACATTTTCTGTTACTGTGGCGTAGAACAGGGGCTTTAGATCATTTTGAGAGACTGTTGTGAAAGAATAATCTTGTTAATTAAGAGATTTTATTAAGAAAATTTCTAAGCGTGATGGAAAGAAATCTATGTATCTATCTCTTCATCTATCCATTTTTCTATCTATCTATATATCTATCTATCTGTCTCTCTCTATCTATATACATTATATATATATATATATATATATATATATATATATATATATATATGTATGTATGTATGTATGTATGTATGTATGTATGTATGTATGTATGTATGTATGTATGTATGTGTGCATGTATGTATGTATGTATGTATGTATGTATATGAAGTTACTGATATTGGATCACTGCAGAACTATTCACCCACAAAAGGTACCCCCAAGATCTCTTAAGCATTTGTAGAATTTACCTTTACGATTCGTTAGAATTGAATGGGCTTCGGAGGTAAACGGGTAAGACTGAATGTGATTATTCAAATTGCAACCCCGACTTGCTTTACAGTGCCAGAAACAGTGCTGGGTAATTATGACTTTTCATGTCCAAAAGAGTTACGTCATTTTGTAAACCACGTAATCCAAATGACGGATATCATGGAGGAACAATACTGTTTACCATGATATTGAAATATAAACAGTGTAATTTAGTCTCGTTCAAGTGTTGTGGCACACAGGTACATCTAAAAGGGAAACTGGGTGTTCATTTGTTAACTGTATCACTTCTGATCCGTAGTTAATGAGCTTCCTACTCTGCTTCTGCTTTTGAGAGGCATGAATGCCCTTGACACTATTAGGAAGGCCTCGCCTGTATCAATGAAGAAGGCGCGTTTTCTTTGTTGTAAAATATTAGTTTTTTAGAATGTAATCACGTAGTGTAACGTATTTTAGGGCACAATCATATTAGCTGGGAACGGATACAACTGGACATGTTAGCAATCATTTCTTTGTTGTCCTCAGTCTTTTTTACACACATACACACACATTGTATATATATACATGAATATATATGTATATATATATATATATATATATATATATATATATATATATATATGTATTGTGTGTGTGTGTGCCCGTGTGTGTGTATGTGTGTGTGTATATATATATATATATATATATATATATATATATATATATATATATATATATATATATATATATATATATATATATATATATATATATATATATTCTCAAATAAATTTTGTCATTTTAGTTATGTATGAACTGGAGAAGAGCCTGTGGGAAGCAAAAGTCGAGAACTTGGAAGTGTGGGTTGTTGCTGTGACATCGAGGTATCATAACGAATGGGAATGTGTGTGTGTGTGTGTGTGTTTGGGCTGGTGGGTGGGTGTGGGTGAGTGTACACGTCAGGTAGAGGTGAATAGCACTCTACAGTAAATTGGAGTTGATATGCTGCTTGTGAGGTTTCTATGCAAATTAGTGAAGCAGGTGCGAGAGTATGAATTTTATTTTATTTTAATATTTTTGCTCTGGCTCCATACTATTGATTCAGCATTTAAAGGATGACCTGCCAGTGATAGATGTCTTGTTTTTTTTTCCCATGCGAAACCTATAGATCTCATTAGCATCAGGAAAAGCGGGTTATTGGTGGAAAGATTATATGAATACATACAAATATAAATGCAAACGGTCAGAATGCCGCCAATCACTATATATATATATATATATATATATATATATATATATATATATATATATATATATATATATATATATATATAATCATGAAGCTACAAATGTCGCTTAATATCAAATCCACGCTGCCTCGGGAATATCCCCGATGGGGAATTATCACCGAAGGGGAATTTATAAGTGATAAATGGACGGACACTGCCGAGTCTCGATCCCACGACACAGATGCGCATCCAGCAACCCCAGTCGACGTTACCATATACGCATATATATATGCATGTATATATGTATTAATAAGAACAGGGATGTTCCTTAGAAACAAGAGTGAAGTAACGCGGCGTAAGTCAAGACTAAGAAACCAAAAGGAGCAGTAGCAGCAGTGATCGGATGCCAGCTTCGGCTTCGTGCAACGTTTTAACGAGGTATTTTCCGCAACTCTTTACTGGCTCGCGTAGAGGCGACAGTAAAGTCGGCGATAAGGAGAAAAATCATTAAAAATGTTCTTGATAAAAACAAGGAGTGGCGTCGGTGGTTAGGAGCAACCTGTTGTTAATGATGGGTATCTTGAATTAATTTCGTCCTTAAAGACGGCTTCTGTATTCGTAAGTGGTGTTAGTTAAAGTTCAAACTGCTTTTTGTCACCAGAGACCTGATAATTTGTTTAACACGGGGCGATTCTGGCAGACCCTCCCTGCCGACGGCTTGACGCGGCCCTGCCTTGACGTTTTAATAATTTACTCGCCTCTTTCGTTATTATCTTACCTGCCCAATTAGCATGAGCTCAAGTAATTAATATTTTTTAAGTAAACGTAATGTTGTAGGAACTTTAGTTTATGACGATTTTGCCTTGATAATTCTATTGATACGTGAGACTCCCATTAGTTCAAACATTGGAATATTAAGTTCTGGTCTTATAATGGATAATAATTATAAGTTTTTAATTTTCCATAAAATGTGTCATGGGAGTTAGGGTAAGCCACCTCTCATTTTATCCCTTAACTCAAAGCTAATTCTACAGTTAGGAGGAGGTAGTGAAGTTCTTTTAATTTTTTGTATATATATTTTTTCAGTCACCATACGGTTGTAGCACTGATCATTTTGAACATTTGTTACCCATGGAATTATATACATCCTCATCAGGGCTATTATTCTTGTTGAAGCTGTCTATGCAGCTTTGCTGGGTTTCATGCTGAGGATCTCATAACTTTAAAAAATTCATCTTCAGTTATAATTACTAAGATTGGTTATCCCCGTGTTCCAGTGTTTACTGCATTTTTATGCTGTAAGTTTGTAAATATAGTTTTGTACATACTTTAGCTATTCGTTTGTTTTTATGTTTAATTATTTTTATTAATTTTATCTTCTGATGTAAGAAGTTTAATATATACAACGGTTTTCAAGACACAAATTATTCCTTAATTTATCAACTGTGAGACTGACTATGTTGTACTTTTATTCTCTCTCTCTCTCTCTCTCTCTCTCTCTCTCTCTCTCTCTCTCTCTCTCTCTCTCTCTCTCTCTCTCTCTCTGGAAGTGGGAAGTGGAAACACAGTTCTTCCTTGAACAAAGAAAGATTATAGGATCAGTTAATTGGAAGCTGTTAGTTTATGAACTGATTACTGTAGTCCGGGGATTGCTGATTGCAGAGTAAAACCTGGACCATACGTGGTGGCCATGAGAGAGAGAGAGAGAGAGCGGGGGGAATTAATAGTATAAAGAAACTAGTCTCAGTTTATAATATTAAACTCTTTGCGCCAGCTAATAAAATGAATAAAAAAAGATGAAAACAAAAGAATGGCTTCAATATATACGTAAAGAGAGAGAGAGAGAGAGAGAGAGAGAGAGAGAGAGAGAGAGAGAGAGAGAGGGAGAGAGAGAGAGAGAGAGAGAGAATTAATAGTATTGCGAAACCAGTTTGAGAGTATGAATTAAGGAATAATTCGTATCTTTAAAACCGATGTGTACATCAAACTCCATATTTCATTAAACAAAGCGAATACAAAAAGACAAAAACAAATGAATGGCTGAATATATACATTCTATATATATATTAATATATATATATGTATATATATAGTATATATATATATATATATATATATATATATATATATATATATATATATGTTTATATTAAAATAAAATAAAAGAGAGCGATAGGGGTAAGGGGAATTAATAGCATAAGGAAACCGGTCTCAGTTCATAAATTGAGGAATAATTCGTGTCTTTAAGACGGTTTTACATATCACTTCCTTACATCAGTAAATACAGTGAATAAAAAACTGATAAAAACAAATGAAGGGCTTCAATATATATATATATATATATATATATATATATATATATATATATATATATATATATATATATATATATATATATATCAAAATAAAAGAGAGAAAGAATAAAAAAGATAAAACAAATGAATTGCTTCAATATATATATATATATATATATATATATATATATATTATATATATATATATATATATATATATATATATATATATATATATATATATATATATATATATATATATATATATATATAAGAATAGAGAGAGAGAGAGAGAGAGAGAGAGAGAGAGAGAGAGAGAGAGAGAGAGAGAGAGAAATTGTTTTCAGCTCGTCTGGCCAATGGCCGATATCCTATCTACTGAAGCGAGAGGGCGATACCAACTTGCAGTGAAGAGCGGTATGAACAGATGAGACACATGGTGGGGGTGGGGGAAGGTTAATTGGTCGAATTGCGTTCGATCTCATCCCGTCGAGAGGGAAACTAAACCATAAACGCCTTAAAATATGAGAACAGTATCAAAGCTAATACAAAGCTGTAGCAATTAGGAGGAAGAAAATGATTTGTGGCACCTTAATAACTGGGATAATTTCTTAAGAGGTATGTTATCTCTCTTGAGATGAGTTTGTAATAAAGGCGTGCTGGTATTTTTTGTTCTACTGCAATTTTACAAAATATGAAAACTGAACGAAAGTACATTTTTGTAGACATACCGAGCGTGCAGGCTAGCATGCGATTTATCATTTAGTGGGAAGTATATCGTAATGATCACTTTGCTTTTACCATGAATTGATTATGGTTGAAATTTTTCAGAAGTCATGGTTCACCTCCAGTTCAGTAGCACGACGAAATTGGTGATATGTGAATATCGTTTCCAGGCTTTTCTTGGCCCGAAGTAGAATATACCTTTATGATACCTGATGATATTGTAGTAAACAGTAAAAATTCTCTCTCTCTCTCTCTCTCTCTCTCTCTCTCTCTCTCTCTCTCTCTCTCTCTCTCTCTCTCTCTCTCTCTCTTGATGCGCAATACTGTCATAATACTACATGTTCGTTTCAAGTTAATTTTAATTGTTAATATATTCATTGTCTTGTTGTTAAGAGAATCGTATTCCTATTCAATTTTGTTAATTATTCGTATAACCTCGCATGGAATGTAGCCTAGCAGAGGCTGAAAATGGGAGACAAAACCCGTGTGTGGGTGTGAGTGAGTTCAAGATGCAGTCATGCTTTTATACTGTAGTGTTCAAAATATGTAAACTAAAGAAACGAAAGATTATCCAGGTTTTTTAGTGTAATGTAATTTTATTAACAACGGGAAATAAAGTTTTTTTTTTTTCATGCGAATAAAACACCACAGCAACAGTAAATAGCTAAAATAAATATTCACTCTGTTTTTATATTGTTTTTGTGTATTTTATTTTATAGTAAGTTATTTTAAACATACTCCACATTATGTATATATATATATATGTATATATATATATATATATATATATATATATATATATATATATATATATATATATATGTGTGTGTGTGTGTGTGTGTGTCTGTGTTTTAGTGAATGAGCGTGGTAAAAAGCCCATGACACAAAAGCCTTGAAAATAAGCATCATTAACAAGTGCTTGGTCCCTACTCATCTAATGCTCATTTACTTCCTAAAAGAAGGCAGCACTGGCAATACTCATGTCCAGAAGTGTTGCTCTGATAAGGGATGGTGCTGAAAGCCAGTCCAAAGAAAGGTCTGTAATTTGAGTCGTCCCAAGGGCGCTGTTTCTTTTTCATTCTCCTTCATGTAAATTCATGCCACTGTCCGACTGAAATATGGTTGCTTCAGTTATTTGGCTTTTATGTATCTTAATTCTAACGTATTATGTAGAGTTTATACCGCTAACCTCCCTAATTTAGTTCTCATGTGTATTGGTACGTTGTCAGATGAGCGAAAGTATTTTCTCTGAAAATTTTTATATCTGCTACAGGTGAATGGAGAGGCACGGTAATTTTTGTTTTTTTCGTATTTTGTTGTGGAGAGGTAGTGATTTTTTTAAGAGGGTTTTTTTTTTTCTTTAACGAACGATAACTCAGTTTATCTCAAATGACTGGCTTT
>NC_089759.1:23436656-23501656 GCF_040412425.1 Macrobrachium rosenbergii
AGCTGTTTTGTGGGGCTCAGCGGGAACCTGATTTAGTGATGGTTGCTTTTCTCGTATCCTGAGCCATACCTGTTCTTTCTTGAGAATTGACACTCCTCTTCGACTGATTGTGTGCTGTTGAAGAAGCGAGAGAAATGAAAAGAATTGCTGTGATATAATACCAAAGAGTTGGCGAGAACGGCATCTGTGAACGGGGCTACTGTGCCACACAGTCTATATCATGTTAGCGGTGCCAGAAGTACACGCGGAAATGGCCCTTGTGAGCGTTGTAAGGAAGGTCTTCGCCACCCTTGATGCCTGCCGTGGGTTTGGGCCTTACGCCGAATTAAAATTTGTGAGGCTAATTGCAGCGAGCTGTATCTCCCAGCAAAGAAACCTGAGTTCTAAACCATTCCATTGTAAGGGTCGTTGTGGTGTGGCGGCTTTTGATTGGGATGTGGCAGGCCCCAGACAAGGATCAGTTGACTTCGTAGCGTCAACACAATGCTGATTTATCCGTGGCTGGGTGCTGTTTTCGCTGGCGTCCTGTTTTGCTGATCTCGTTGCTGTTGCTGTTACTACCTGTTTTCCATTGTGAAGTTCGCTGACTTGGCCCGCAAAGTCATTCTAATCAGCTTTGCTTTGACTAGTCTCGAAGGCCTCTCACCTCCGCAGCTTTTTTCTCCCCCCTACCTCCCTTTCTCTTCCTTGTTCGTCTCGTTGGTCGAAAGGTTTGACGTGCACCCGGCTGGCTACAAGTCCGATTCGAGATCCGAGCGATCATAGCCCTCGCCAAGTTAATGCTTCCACGACTACTACTTACTCACTCTTGCGTTGCCAGATTAAGTTATTGCCTTGCTTACTTAGAGGCATCCTCCCCTTGGGGGATCCCCTCGCTTTATCGGTTGATTTGTTTGGCCATCTATCAGAGGCTCTCTTATGTTTTACTCTTCTAATCTAATTAGGTCTCTCTCTCTCTCTCTCTCTCTCTCTCTCTCTCTCTCTCTCTCTCTCTCTCTCTCTCTCTGCTGTTGCTGCTGCTGTTGTGTATTCACCTCTGAGTATGCTTTCTCAGATACTGCCGTCGCCTATTTTTTTTCTTCCTTTGTAGAATAGGATACTCTAAGCTTCTAACAGATTGAGGTCGTTGCAACTTGCAAAAGAAAAGGGATGCAGATTAACGTCTTGAATGACAACGAGGATACAGTGGTAGATTTTTGACAGACGACAACTGCATAGATTTATCCAAGAGTCTTATGCGCTTGTGAGTGAAAACAACGATTGGGGCTTAATGTGGCGCGAATGCTGATGTTATCGTAACGAAATGGGGCGATATGTTGTTTCTCTTTCGCTTTGAAATGTTAGGTTTCGTAACGTTTGTGCAGATGGCGAGTCCACTTCGTAACTGTTAAGTGATGAAGGTCTCTCTCTCTCTCTCTCTCTCTCTCTCTCTCTCTCTCTCTCTCTCTCTCTCTCCAGGATGTGTAGAATTCCTCATGAAATCCATGCGTGCTTCGTGATTCGTATGACTGTGCATGTTTAGATTAGTGTAGTCTACACACTGTAGGGTGATATTTGGCAAGGACAGACACTGCAGCGATCTGAAGAAGAGGGACAAGAGACATGACACTGATGATCATTATCGCCTCGAGTGTCACAAGATTTTGTTTTTTGTTCGTTCGTGAAGGATTAGCGTGTGACGCGTTCCCCATTTAGATGTTAAAAGATGAATTCAGAGATGGTTCATCCATTTGTGCCTGCAAGTGTACAGTTTTCACATTAATGTGATTTAATTTGTATAAAATTCAGGTTTTCGGCGATGTTCGCAATTTAAAACGGATTTTGTCCGCGGCTCTGATAAGGTTATAGAAATGGCTTTAGGGGAAAGATTATGTTCGTTTTTTCCCCGTTGTTAAAATGACAGTAGCCTTTCGTGCATAAATATCTTTTTAACACTAAGATTGATACCAATTTACCAAATCTGAAGGTTAGTTTGTTCTCTCTCTCTCTCTCTCTCTCTCTCTCTCTCTCTCTCTCTCTCTCTCAGTATTTGTCTTTCTCATGTGTTTTGAATCGTAAGATCTCATTACGGCATTGTATATTTTCTATCGTGAGAGGTTGTAAGTGACAGTCTAAAACATGGTTGAGTGCTTTTATGCTGCAGTGCTCTCTCTCTCTCTCTCTCTCTCTCTCTCTCTCTCTCTCTCTCTCTCTCTCTCTCTCTCTCTCTCTCTCGTTGAGTGTTTTTAGATGTGTTCGCCCTCAGTAAAGTATGCAGGCAGAGTCTCCATCTTTACTGAAAATCTAATGTTGATAAAATATGACCTTTTATTATCCTTGAAGAGAAGGGTGTGTGGTTGGCATTTAGACTCTCCTTAAGGATTATTATTATTATTATTATTATTATTATTATTATTATTATTATTATTATTATTATTATATAAAGATAGTGAATTGTGTGAAGAACACTCACGTTCTTTAAAGATGAATATAGAATAGGACCCTCTTCGTGTTTGGAAGTCATGGTATATTGTTAAAAATTCTCTCCGAGGACAAGGACAGTGGTCCTCGTAAAGCTGAATGATTTTATATGTGTGTTTAAGAGTGTTCTGTGATTTACAGAAGAACAGGGTCGTGTTTTATCCTCATCTTTATTATTATTGTCAAGAGATTTCTGGAAGGGGAAGCAGAGGAAATCAAGAATAGCGGAATTTCACAGAGGACTTTTGCATATTGCTCCCATGGAGGCAATGAAATGAGGATAATAATGATAATAAAAAATAATATTATTATTATTAATTTTTGAGAAGATAATTGTGGTCAAATTTGCATATTACTGCCTTGGAGGCAATGAAATGAGGATAATAATGATAATAAAAATTAATAATAATGATAATAATAATAATAATATTATTATTATTATTATTATTATTATTATTATTATTATTATTATTGATTTTAGAGAAGGTAATTATGGCCAAATCTCTTTTGTCTGAATCGTCTTTTTTTTCTTTTTTATCCATTGTCAGTTGGCAGGTAATCATTGGTTTTTGTGTGAACACCTATAATCCATCTTCGCATCAGTTTAATAGTTTGGTTTATAGAAACTGTTCTTCTGATGCCTTTAGAATGAACATGGTACCATATTTTAATGTCTACTGAACTTTGATATTTACTTTTATTTCGGACATAGCCAATTTCATAATTACCTGGTGCCTATTCCACTGAAGGTCGCGAATTATTACGATATCGCTTGGGATACCTCTGGAACAGGCAAATTTGTAGTTTTTTGTCATCGTTTATTCATAGATCTACCTTGTCCCTGGACTGCAGTCAGTGTAATTTTTATGGAAAATGAAAGGCTAGGACAGTGTCTTTCAGTAATATGTTATTTTAATCTCCGATGGAAAATAATTTTTTTGAGACTGTTGAAAGGTCGGCAACATGGAACATTATGTTGGAAGGTCGGCAACGTTGAACATTAAAGTACTTAGAAGTCTTTCTGTCCGAATATTTTCATTTTCCTCTTATAGTCTTGGTCATCTCTCAAGAGGAAACGCCACTTCAGCCATACCTCCCATTATAGATACCATTCTATACCAAATGTTTAATTATTGGAAAATTAATTTTTTTTATTAATTCAGCATATCACTAATGGAAAAACTGTTTAAGTGTAGCATGAAATTGACCAAATGCTCATGTATTTATTGCAGGAGGCCATGGAAAGATGGTGCAAGGTTTACCCAAATAGTAGTTTTTAGTCTTTTGCATTCCTCAGTGGGTGTTTATATAGAAGCTATAATGTAAGAAAAATCAGTCCGAATGCCTGGTCCATCTCATCATAGATACCTGCATTCTTTCTACTCTGTTATTGATTTCCGTGATTCGATTACTTGTTTTTATGCAAAAGTGGACAATTTTGACCCGTATTTTCTCGTTACGTTTGCCGATGGATAGAATAATGTTTGGGTCTATGTTTTTATTTTTACATACCATCAAAAAGAATTATTCAAATGATTGCACGGCTCTAAAATTGTATTACATTTACTCTAGTCTCTTGCAGTTAAATTGCAGACAATTAACTAGGCACTTCAGTACAATAGTATCAATTTTTTTTTAATTCAGGAAAAAAAAAATTGTACTGATTATAAGGTCTCGGGGTTTGGTCCTTCGTTATTCGAGTAGAATTACTCACTAGGTATTATGCCTATCGTACTGTAAAATTGGAACGCTTTTTACGTTTGATATGACATGTATATGATTAGTAATTCACATAGATTTTTTTCTACTCCGTTCCTTTTGTACTGGTACTCTTCCTGCACAGCTATCCAGTTCCTGTAGCTTTGTCCTACTCCGGATTTCACCCTCAAAGTCCATTAGTAAAACAGTAAATGAAATTTAGTTGTCTTGTTGGATTATTTTATAGTCGCTATTCATATAAAGCCAGATGTCCCCCAAAATTCTCTGGATGCTGAAACATGCCGAGCTTCAGATGATGCCCCTTAACACCGAGAATTTTGCTAAGTATTTCGCTGGGACCTTGTACGTATTTGCTTAGCTTACAACGACTCTAAGGGCCCTCTGAGAACTCTCAGCCAGTTGAGAATTTGCTCAACAGTGTAAACACGACTTAACATCGAAACAGTTGATTCAAGTCAAAACTGTCAGTGTCATGTTTGATGTTGCAGATCCAAACCGAAGATTTCGTTCTGAATTTTAAGAAATGATGTTTGATGCATTCAGATATTAACAGATAGTAATACTATCCGAGAATGTAATTAGATTGTAAGGTCAGATCACCAGGGAGTATGGTAAGTGTTCAAACTGAGAAATTTTTGGTAATAAAAGGTTCATACAAATAATTAATACAGTGGGTTCGAAAGTTATGGCTGATTTGCTTGTACCTATGTATAAATCTGTTTATAATTATCTATGCATACATGCATACATACACACATGTATGTGTATATATACACACATATACACACATACATACATACACTCGTATACTCAACACTTCTGTAGGTATAGATATAAAAGAAATGAATACAAATTATTATCCGCCAGGGTTACGGCTATTCGTAAGTGGTCTCATTATAACAATAAAAGTTAGTATATCAAGAAGCAATTGAAAACATTCATTAACAATTTCAACATATTTGTGTTAAATTTAGTTTGATGGAGATGTTGACATTATATTTAGCTTCCGTATGTAATAAGCCAAAAAGATCAATACGCTGGACGAACTTACAAAAACGTAATTAATTTTTTCTATTTAATCCAAGGTCCAGTCCTTCAAATTTTGGCCACTGAATTAAGATGACTATCATTTATGAGACAACAAGTACAAGTTGCGAGTTTTTGTAGACAAGACCGAGACATGTAACCTTTTCGTTTCTTATAATTATAAATGTAATTTGATTCAAATCTATTTTAATATATACATTTTTTGTAGAATTACCTTTTGACATATCGTTGACAGACGTTATATATTTTGAACTTTGCACAGACGTCAGGAAGACCATACACGCGATTTCAATCTGCACTTGACTGCAAGGTTTTCGAGGCTTATTTCAGAGAGAAGTCTCGTTCGAGCGGGTTTTCTCCCTTCGTCGATTACTTCGGCGTATGTAACATGGGACGGAAAAGTTGAAGACTTTTTGTAAGATGCATAGTTTAAGGGCGCTACGGTATCTCGGTTTTATTTTCCTTGAAGTGACTCGAGACGCCGGTATGTGTTTCGGGGAGTCTCTTCATATACATCATCATCATCATCATCATCTTGGCAGAATAAACAGATGTTTGAAGAAAAACAACGGAGGCGTCAGGCTGAAAGAGAATCTTCTCTTTCTCCCGACTACGGTCTCCGATTTCGGATAACTCTTTCCGTCTGCAGAAGGAAAAGAGGAGCCACCAGGATGGGAACAGGGAATTTAGGACGTACCCATTCACAGAAAGAAAGATTAGCTATACAATCAAGATTAAGGCTTTTTCTTTTTTCTTATCCAAATTTGCTCGCAAAATACGTCAGCCCTGTCTTCTTGCAATAAACAAACGGCTTCAGGAGAGAAGAAAAAGAAGTAGAACGCACTTGGGAGGGCCAGTAGGATTTAGTGTAAATATTGGTATAAGACCCAGAACGAATCGTCGTCCAGAGGAAATGTGATTTCATACTCAAGCGGGACGGGTTTTCTGTTGAGGCTTTGCCAACATATGACCGGATTTGAGGTTTGCATATGCCCCTCTCTCTCTCTCTCTCTCTCTCTCTCTCTCTCTCTCTCTCTCTCTCTCTCTCTCTCTCTCTCTCTCTCTCTCAGAATATCTGATGTTTCATCCTTTTGGAGTATGATACGATTTATCGTCATTTTTATTTTCCGAAAGCTGTTTTATCTTGACAAAGGGTTTGCGGTTCATGTTTGATTTTTCTTCAGATCAGTGGTATAAACTTGCATGCACTTTTGTATATATATATATATACTTATATATATATATATATATATATATATATATATATATATATATATATATATATATATATATAATATACGGTATTTGTGTGTGTATGTATTTTTTTTTCCGTAGAGGGCTAGTGCAGTCAGTGCTCCTCACGTGGTGCACTGTAGGCATTACTAAAGGATGCTTGCAGCGTTCCTTTGGGCACTAGCTCCATCCACTTTATAGCTTTTTTTTTTTTTCATTTCTATTCCTGCTTCCATTTCTTCAGATTTGTTGTTATGCCTCTGTATCCTTGTGCTTTATTTTATTTAATATTTTCTGGATCTCTCTATCTTGCTGTCTACACAGTCCAAATCCATCTTTTCACTGTTTTAAGCTTTGAACAGCCAAAGTGCCCCCAGTGCTTGTCTTGATAGCCTAAGTATCATAAATCAATAAATGATTCAGCATATATATATACATATGTATATATGTATATGTATATATATATATATATATATATATATATATATATATATATATATATATATATATATATATATATATATATATATATATATATATATCCGAACATATCAATTTAGTGTCGAATTCACTTTACCGTGGAATTAAGTTAAACGCCAGGATAAGACGCACATTCGAATCCTCGCCAGGGTTCGAAACATTGGCTTGGCCTGGTCTGCGCAAATGCTCTTATTTGTTATAATAACCCGAATCATAATTGTGAAGTGTATCTGTCCTTACCAGGATTCAAACCAGTGTCTTTTCGCGGTGAGAGCAGAGATGCACTTTCTTATTAAATTTCCCCGAATTATAATCGAAAAATGCTATCAGTTCCAATTCCCCTTGGCTGTAATTTGTTCGCAACCTAAATTGATAAGATATAAGTGATATATGTGGCTTATTATTTGTGAGTATAAAAAATTCTAAGGACACAGGTTTTATTGAAGTAAAAACTTCAGAAGTATTTAAGTACTTAAATCGTTTTTAAATCTTTCTCTTGGATTTCCCTGAAGACACAGGTTTTCTTGAAATCGAATCTTTAGAAGTATTTAATTATATATATATTTTAAATTTTCCAGTAGGATTTCCTTCTTTTATTGATCTGTGTTAACAGGAAAACTAGCACTCTTCTGATATCTAGGCATGGCGAGTAGATGATCCATTTTTTACAAGGTTGCAACACACACTCTCTCTCTCTCTCTCTCTCTCTCTCTCTCTCTCTCTCTCTCTCTCTCTCTCTCTCTCTCTCTCTCTGTATATAATATATATATATATATATATATATATATATATATATATATTATATGTTTATATATATATATATATATTCTATATATGATTATATATATATATATACTGTATATATATGTGTGTGTGTGTGTGTATTTCGTAGGAAATTTAAATGTTTTCCTAGCGTAGGTGAAATATAGCCATACTGAATTCGTACTAAAATATGTAGTTTTTTTATTTATTTATTATTATTTTTTTTTGTAGTAACTGAGGTGTCCTCTTCTGCAAGACGCATAAACCTTGGCTAAGTGTGAGTAATTTCAGTCCATTCAAATATTGTTTGATTTAAGGCTTTCGTTGTGATTGTAGGTGTAGTGTTTGAATTTGGCATCTTGGCTTGTATGACATGACGGACTTTCCATTATTCAGAGTTTTTGTGGAATGACGAATAAAACTTGTTTTTGGGATTCGCAGTTTCCTATTGAATATTCAAATTGAACTGATCACCTGTTCCGTTTCCAAGCAAACATACACGCATCGTTATGACATCTGCAAGGCAATAGTACTTTCGGATCTCCTTTCCAATCTTTCTATTTTGTTGTTATCTCTGATCTTTTCGTATAACGCAGCAGTCTGCAAAAGCTGTGTTTGCCACAGATCTTTCTTTTGGGTTCCTCTCTGTTTATACTTTTAATCAGGTTTCAGACTTGTCCCATCTTTTATTTATCACTGGCCATAAGTGGTCTAATTATTCACTTTTTCACGCTTTTGCAATGATTCAAATCTGCATATTCATTCCTTCGCCTATTGGAAACCCAAAAACTTTGTTGACTCAAATTCTTCCAAGACAATGTCTGTGTATTTCTAGTTTGCGATTTCGGTCCTTAACTCCTGATATGTGCATGAACGCATTAACGTACATTTTTTTTATGCCTATACTGTAAATATGTGAAAAGGTCTTCTTGGTAGTGTTATGGTGGTGTTATGGTGGTTATGATGGAGTAGTGATGTTTTCGAAGTCTCTGTTGCTTTCTTTCAGCTTTCATGGAACATATTTTGTTTAATATATATATATATATATATATATATATATATATATATGTATGTATGTATGTATATATATATAATTATATATATAATTAATATATATATATATGTATATATATATATATATATAAAATATATGTATGTATGTATATATATATTAATTTTTGGAGGTCCTCTCCCGGTCCTGATTATGTTCATGCAGCTGGCTACATTCGTCTGGCGGGTACAGTGAACAGTCTTCTCGAATAACTTTTTCTTTCTTGTCATAACCTACTTTGAAAGGATGTGTTTAGTTTCCTCTTAACTCTTCTTTTTAATAGTTCGCGTAGCTCGTGAGGCAACCTATTGAATAGTTTGGTTTTATGTCTTCAAGGATTTATTTCCCTATATCTTTTTTTTCACCCCAGTCTATATTAATTTTATCCTTACTCATATGTATATTCATATTTTCGGTCATATAGTTACGTATTGTGTGAGAGTAATGTTAATAGTATTTAAATGACTTATGTGTGTTTTCAGTATTGATCACCCATGCAAGTTTAGTATTATATCATGCCAACACAAAGTTTTTGGAGAGAGAGAGAGAGAGAGAGAGAGAGAGAGAGAGAGAGAGAGAGAGTGTATGAAACGTGATCAAAAAGTGTTAATAAACCGATGTGACGGGAACTTCCGTATAAGTGAAGGCATCTTGTTAAAAACTCACAATGAGTTTAAGGTTATTAAGTCAGGTAGAAACAGAAGTCGAGGGCCTCTGAATTGTTTAGAAGGCGAAGGATGAAAAAATCAAGCGAAGGTGACCTAAGGAAAAAATGATGGCGGCACCATTTTACCTTCCTTGACATTTCAAGTGCAGTTCCTTGTTCATTCCTGAGAAACAAAAGATGCGAAATGACTGTAGATAAGATTAAATTGCACGAGGAGTAATGCATGTAAAAAATTATCGATAAGCAAAGCTGATCAAGAGCTTACTGATTTTTTTTTTATTCTTTCGTTCACGTGAGAACTGATAAGTGCCATGTAATGATCAGATGTGTGTGTGGAAGTCTGATAAGACGTGGATATTATGTATTGTGAGGGAAAGATCAGCTGAAAGAGAATCCATCACTGAAGTGCATTGTTTTACATGATGATGTTTACTGCGTAGACTCAAGTTTCTCATTCAATTTATTCCATTCATCATGTGCCAGATGCCAGTATTTACATAGTGGTGCTGTGCTGTTGCGATGGATTACCAGATGAATTTCAAGTTTGATGTTACCTCGAATCAATCGAGAATCTTCGAATGAAGGAATCTGGATTCTATGATGAGAGAGAGAGAGAGAGAGAGAGAGAGAGAGAGAGAGAGAGAGAGAGAGAGAGAGAGAGAGTTTCGGTAGGGCTAAACGATTCGTTTCTGTGGTGTCTGGATCATGGATATAACCACCGTAATCCCCTCCAAACTAGAAGATTGGTCTTTGACCCCGAAAATTTCGTAAAAATGGTCCACTTGTGTATGATGGTTTAGACTTTGGTGATACTGCATTGTGTTGTTCTCTTGCTGAATTCTGATCCTGTGTTCGTCCGAGGCCAATTGCTGACTTGGCAAAGTTCCCAGATCGCTCACAAAATGCAAGTGAGGTAGTCCTTGGTCCGTCTAACCTTCGATGAATAGCAAAAAAAGATCAAAACCAGTGGAATGATTTAAATGGAAAATTAACCCTTTTTGGAGGGTTTCAGTTATCAGTTTTTGTTTTTTGTAACGTATGAAACACGGCCAGTGGCTTCTGTGCCTCTTTCATGAACTCTTTCAATTTAATTACTGCTGTCATGTCTTTTTTTTTATGATACTGCGGGAAGGCTTGATGTTAGTGAGACGTAACATCCTGGGAAAAGACAGAGAGATGTATGTGTCCGTGTTTCAGAAACATTTGATCTGTAAAATGGGGGACAAACGCAAATCGTCTCCAGTGTTCGAAACTGCGCCTCTTGTATGGATGTTGCAATGCAGTATTTATTTATAAATTTATTTTATTTAGACAAGGCTTTAGGCCGCATACTTCAGCAAAATCAACATTGACACGGAAAATGTCATGTTCTTTCCTAAAATAAAAAGGTAACGTTCTTTTGGTAGAATTTCGTTTGTCCAAAATCAACTGTCCACATTTACAAAACCATTCCTCCCGCCTGGTAACTCGTTCTATTCGCAAAGTTTTTTGGAAAGAAAAAAAGAAACAAGAGCAACAGACTTGAGGAGATAGCAAAAAGCAGTTTTTTAGAGACGTCAACATCAAAACTGAAGGACATAAGAACATAAGAAACAGGCAAGGACAACCTTGATGGCACTTGTAGGACGGCCAAGCAGATGAGTAACGCAGCATCAGGAGATAATCATCATCACCATCAACCCCCAGATAATTTGGTTCTTTTATACTTACACGGATAGACACACATACGCACATATATAATGTGTGTGTGTGCTTATATATACTGTACAGTATATATGTATGTATATACATTATATATATATATATAATTTATATATATATATATATATATATATATATATATATATATATATATATTTTACATATATATAATATATAAATATATATATATATATATATATATATATATATATATATATATATATATATATATATATATATATATATATATATATATATATATATATATATATATATACATATATCTATATATATATATATATATACATACATATATATTTTACATATATATATATATTTTACATATATATAATATATAAATTATATATATATATATATATATATATATATATATATATATATATATATATATATATATATATATATATATATATATATATATTATACACACCCTGTTAAAACTTTCAAATGACTTTTCGGACGAGTATTGGGATTCAAATAAAGCTAAGAAATGCAAACGCGTCCCATGTTTGCAAGGCGTGATTAGAGTACGACTCTCGTTACTTTAAAACTTATTAGGGCTTAAAAAAGTTTAATTTTAAATAATTCAGTGTCTAAAATAGATTGTATGCTTATTAGCAGGTTTATGTGAAGATTTTTAAGCGTTAAATGTGGTAACCCAGATATTTCAACCGATGTTCATTGCGGTAGCTTTAGTGAAGGTTGTTCTTGAGGTAAGTCTCACTTCAAGGCAGGCAAGTAAAGCCCCCCCCTCCACCCCCCAAAAGAAAAAAATCATAAATGGAAGGCATTATTCGACGAGAAAATAGTACAGATTTTAGTGAAACTTACTTAGTGGTTGGTTTAATGCGCAGGCAAAATAAGCTGAAATAAATGTGCCTTCAAATCGAGAGAGGTTTGAGGTCTGTGATTAATTAATTCGACATTGCTGTTATTCAAGGAGTGTTTTGATATGAAAAATCAGGGGGAATAAAATGACCACTTAAGTCTTCTGAATACACACGAGAGCTATTAATTGATTTTGACTGATATTCGTCTGTGCCACATTTGTCAGTCCATTAACTTTAACTTTAGCATACACTCAGTGAACCTGGGTCCCTTCAGCATTAATTATTCAGAATAAGTTAAGGTCTAAAACTAACAGTAAGTGTTTAGAAGTATACATCCTTTTCTGTTTTTAATTCGATTTTATATCTCTCCCAACTAGAGACAGATTAGGCCTTTTTATTATAGACCTAAAGTTATTTTAATTGATGAAAGCTAGATAGTGAGATCCAACCTCATTAAAATTCAATACATGAAATCAGAACTAAGCTCGTTCATAAAATTGTAAATTTTACCAAGACCAGTTGAGCGCTTTAATGCGGCCTGCACTTGCTTTACCAGATATTTTTTAAGCAGTAATAGTAATTTTCAAAAGAAGTGGCTCCTCTGGAAGTGGTTAGTTTGCCAAACATTGCAATTAATTTTTAAGTCACTGTTTTGGTGGGTGTGATCATATTTCTAACGTCTAGACACCTTTTAATATAAATAAGACACCATGAAGGAAGGCAGATGTATGAAATGAACAAGTAGATAAAAAATAATGTGATTTACAAGTACAATTGATTTTGACACATTATTTTAACATGGCATGATTGAAAAGCGAGATTTACATTTCATGTGTGTGTTTTGCTTTAATATTCATTAGCTGCACTGATTCTGGTTTCCCAACCTAAAATATTTAATTTAAAGTGTTGGAGTAAATTTCTTAGTTTGGAGATTAGCTTTAGTAGTTGACTGCATTGTCTCGCCTCTTGTCTTTAACCCGCCATCCAGATGTGTAACTTTGGAATGTAAATGTAATGCATACTAACTCTTGCATCATAAAAGCGTTAAGAGAAGGTTATAAGATGACTCGCCCTATATATTTTTTTTAAGACGAAAAACCTCCTCATATGTTTCGTCATAAGCAATGTGCATTCAGCAGAGGACCACCCAAAGCTTTTAATAACTTCCTCCTCATATATATTTTAGCTTAGGGTTTAGTGATAGCCCCCTCTATATCTGTGGTCTCATCCCTAGCCCTTAAGCACAATTTTCTTACTCTGATGTGGTACTCATGCGTTAATATATATGTTTCCCATTCATGCATTTAAGCTTTGAAATCTCTGATGAAATTACCATGTGAATTTGAGAGGTATAGTACTCTTCTCCAGTTAACCATGTTTAATTATCATAAAAAAATGGGAAATGAAAATATCCTAGCATAATAATTTTGAATATGTGATGTTGGTTTGAAGGGTACATACCATGTGTTTTATTGTGTAAATTTTTCAGTAGGGTTTTCTGCTACATAATAAATTTGATATTGTGTGTGAATTGTCTTTTTGAGGCAAGGGGTTTCTTCCCGTATTTTTAAGTATATTAAGGTTTTGCCTTAGTATTTGTCCACCAGTATGATTTTGAGCAAGAATTTTGATGGAAGGGCGCTAGATGAGGTGCAGTTTCTAATTTTTTTTTTTTATTATGAATTTTAGGGAAGGTTCTAATTCATTGTTTCGGTGTACTTTCAAGATTCAGGCCTTGTCTTTTCTTGTGTTTTTGAGGATATTAAAGGTGGTTTTTAGGTGTACTGTATCACAGTGTATTTTTAAGCAAGGAGTTGTAATTCTGATATTTAGATGGACCTGGCCTGTTCTTTACGGACTTGCTCCTCAGTGGTATTCCTTGAAATATCCCATCTTGTGATGCTGAACTTGGAATTTGAAGTGAAACACGAACTAAGATTACATATCCCCCACGGTTTATTTTAAGGTACTATTTCATTTGCTGTAGCCTGCAACCATATTTCTTACTGTAAGTTTTTAGCCATGGATTGCTACTTGGCGTTTAACGTAAACGTTGATATCCACATATCCTTAGTAGATACTAATTGTTAGATCCTAGCTTTGTTCTCGTATATGGTAATTATGAGAGGGACTCAGCAAGATACTTCATTGTTTGATTTGTTAGAGGTTGGTGGTGAGCTCAAATGCAATGCATTATTTGTTCTTGTTTTTGGGGAGGAGGTTTGGGGAAGCTTATTATACAAAGCATCCTGAATAAATGATTTAAATTATTGAGTGATTATTTTTTCAGCGGTATAGTTCGTTAGTGGGTCGATATGTTTTCGTTCTTTTTGTGATAATGAAAGCTGCCATAATATTGTTGCGTCCCAATATGTGAGAAATAGGCAAGGGTAGAATCTTACAACCTTACCCCTTGACTGAGTATTAATACAAGGATGTCCCTTGAAGTCATTCGCTTTATTGCGTAAGTGGCTGTTAACTTTAGAAAAGACGGAATACTGAAGTTATGGGGTGTTGTTCATTGTTTTCTTTTTTCATGTATGCTCTTTCCTCTACAGAGAATATGCTATGAATACTTTGTTGTTATTCATGCTTTGTATAAGGTATTTTTGAAATTAATTAGTCTATGGCAGGCTGTTACATATCAGGTTATGAAGATACAGCGATTTTATAGGATAGAATATAAACGGATGTTAAGGTATTTTATGCCGCGTCTAAGAGCAAGGAATTTAGAGGATATAAAGCTGAGATATTCGTTTCTATGTTTCAAATATTATTTTGATTTTGATATGGCCCTTATTATTTAATATTATTTTGATGGTTAGTCATGGCGGTATATATAATTGTGAGTGTATACTCCACAGGGTGTTACATGCCATATTTTTTAGCGCAGACTTTAATTGCTCTTGTTATTATACAAGTTGTTATTTTTTATAGTAATGATGTGGATCTAGTTGATATTGGAAAATATCTGATCCTATTTTAAGAATAACCCAGTTTTGGCTTGGCATTCCAAGGGTTATATGAAAACACGAGAAGTTTGTCAGTATGGTGCTATTGACCAGTATGCATATGTTATGAGACTCCCATAAAAACAGCTTTCTAAACTTGTTATAAAAATATCATAAAGTTTTTTAGATATATGTTGCAGCCTCTGTAATGCTTACATACTTGAAATTTGGAGGCCGGCCCTGTGATTTTGTGACGCCAAAAAGGGCATTACAGTTAATTTTTGTAATACATGCTGTAGGGTGATATAAACGTAATCCTGGACACGTTGTTTCTGGAAAGATTTTGAAATGACCAGAACTTTTGGGGTAAGCGTATATATATTATATGATGTCGTATCATATAGTGTCTGGTATCTGGGGATATTGTTAAAGATCATATTTGCCAGAAATAAGGGATGTATTTCCAGTTTCATCAGTAATACATTCTAGATCTTGTAAGGGAGTACATCCCACTGCTATTGGCAATTTGTAATTTCGGACCACATGATATGCTCTCACGTAACGTTAGTTTTGGAGGTGGATTTAATAAGATAGTTATCCCCTTACCTGCTTAACTGTGCAATATAAGGGGGAAACGTATTGCTTTTGAAGTTTAAATAACGTTTTGGCTTTTCCTTTCATGTACAGTACAGTGTGTGTGTATGTTTCCCTGTGGTCAGTTCATTGTCTTTTAGGAACTCCAGATTGTGGCTGTTTTCGATCCCAAGAGAATGTTTACTGCCGTTTTTGTACGGCTAGGCTGAGATGTCGTTTTTCGCCTTTAAATATAACACATAACTGATGTTCAAGCTTTCGCTAAATGCAGTTATACCGTGACATACACAGTTGTAAGGTAAAGAAGCTTTATGTTTACATGGAATGGTTTTAATTGAGACGGATTGCAACGAGATGCGTATCAGAAGAAACAGATATAATTAAATGAATTGAGTCGATTTAATTTAAGGTTTTTATTAAGGCAATGGATCTTGTAAGTATTAAAGATGTCTTTTGAACGAAGTGTAGTATTTTGTAATGAGGACAATTGTCGGTACAACAATGGATTCTTCAAACACTAGAGACTTGCTCTTGGTTGCTGGGCGGTTTCTTCTGCGAGTGTGACTCCTTTTTGACCTCATGTAATAAGTTTCTCCCTCCCCCTGTCTCTCACTTAACTTCTGGAAATTAACTGTAAATCGTTTGAAATGAGCAATGAAGCATAAATGTTTCCATCCTCCTTCAAGTTTTCCTGTTTAATGGAGACAGGAGTTATTTTTGTCACTAGTTACTCTCATGCATAGCTTTCAAGGATCGTTGTTTAAAGCTGTTGTCAAGCGATTTCAGGATATTTTGAAAGGCGGTGGATGTGGAGGATTGAAAGCTATTTTCGAAAATTTTAGGTTTGCCTGGGAGGATTTTGAATCATCAGCTTCGTGTACGTTAGTGTTTCATACATTAATCAGCCAGTTAGGAGTATGCATCATACTCCAGTAATGCTTGACAGATCGCAAAAGCTGGAGTTTGTCAATTAACAGCAGTGTGGAAGAAGCATATCAAAGGGGTAAAGTATTTGAAAAAAATAAAATATATATATATCTATATACATATACATATACATATACATATATATATATATATATATATATATATATATATATATATATATATATATATATATATATATATAAATAACGGAAATATTCAAATATGAAGAAACTATTTGAAACTGGTGAAACAGAATTGCAAATGTAAAAGGAAAAGAGGAACGCCAAATTCACTTAGTTTAAGTAAGAGCGGTCGAGGAAACGGACGAGTGGAGGGAAGAAGCAAAGAAAAGAAAAGAAAGGAGCCACGTCCTCTCCCCCCTCAAGCCTTCATCCCCCGCCCTCCCCCGTCGTGGCCCTCCCTTTTAACAAGAGCAGTTTTATGTCCTTAACAAGGTGCCCTCATGAAGGTGTTGTTGTCCCTCATACAATGTTGACGAGACAAGAAGAGGATGAAGGATAACCCGTCCTCCAATAGAAGGACAGCTGAGAAAGCAACACAAATATAGGTCCCAATAGGTGATGCACTGATATTTATTGCTTCTTGTTGGTCCCCCACTCTGTTGTGTTTTATGCTTGTGTATGGAACGCTTGCAACGCTTGTTTTTTTTCGCGTGTATGGAATATTTAGTATTTCGAGTGGGTAAAATACTTGCGAGGTTTTTGGTGTTTATTGTGTGTAAAGGGAATACCTAGAAGTTTTATAGTGTAAATAATACTTCAGTGTGTTTGTTTTGGCTGCTACTTGGGCGAGCATGGTGTCGTGTAAAATTATTGTTTCAATTTAATTCCGTTTGCTTAAGATGACACGATTGGTTATTCGGATTTTTTTGTTTTGTTTTGTTAAGTTGATGTGTTATTTTTGTTATTTTATGAAATACCACTTATTGCTATGAAATAGAAGTATTTATAAGAGTTTTAATACACCAATTGGATATGTAATAAAAATGTTAACACGTGGCGATTCTGACTCACTAGTCCTGTACGTAAGATATTTCACTCCTAAATATTAAAAGTTTTTTTTTTATTGAGGGGTGGGCGGGGCTACTGTGACGGAAGCATGGTGTGTTTTTATTATAAAATTGGCCCACTTATCCTGTAATCCATTTTTCAATTTCTTGTGGACCCCAACCTCCTCGGAGGTAATCCTGCCATTATTACGAATGCGGAACTGCGAAGGCTTTCATCAGTGCTGACTAAGGACCTGCTTTTGCTACAAAGGACAAATCTCTGGGATGTGCTGGAATTTGTAAGATTTGAGTACAGGTCACTTCGAGCATCTTGGCTCTAATTAGGCAGTGAATGACGAAATGATTTGGATAATTGGTATTTAGAAGGTGGCTTTGTTAATTTGGGTTCCCTTACGTGTACTGGATTTGATGTGGTGGGAGGGGTGGTTCTTTATGGCAACCTTTGACGTTGGTCTGTAGTCCGAGGCGCGAAATTATATATACTGTGTATATATATATATATATATATATATATATATATATATATATATATATATATATATATATATGTAGGCAGATATAGATAGATATAAATTTAGATACATCGATAGATATTATTAGGTAAGTAGGGTGTTCCTATGTTTTGAATTAACTATATTATTGTGAATGAAATTATAGCTTACTTTCAAAAGTTCGCATATGAGTATCTGCTAATAATAATCTGTGGCCGATGTACGTGGTTTTTCAGGTGATGGCTAATACTGCTGTTTTAATTTTAGTTACAAATGCGGTCCATATTAATGTAATTCCATTTTCACAGAGGTTGCTGTGATGATTGTTTTACATGTATCTGATTTATTTGCAGAATTCTTGAATGCTTTTGGGATGCAGAAATTACTAAGGCTGGTTTGACATCATCCTTTTTAGTATAGTTTTGCAGCAAGCATTTATGATTATTAGGTTTATCACTGTTATGTCCTTTTGGGCTCGCCTGTGTGATGAGTGAATCACTAAAATGACCATCTAAAAAATGTTCAGAGTTTACAGCACTAGCCGTTAGTGTCTTGTGGCTGAGTATTAACTGTTGGTTTTATTACCTGTCATGTGTTGTATAACTATTTTAACTTGTCTCATTCTTTCGTCCTTGATGTTAGGAGGCCTGCTTAACTTGTAAATAGATTGTTGTCAATTCCAATGATTTCCGACTCTCCAATGCATATGTGTTAAAATTTCCCTCACAGTATTTTACAAATGTACAACAAAAATCAAAAGCTATACTGAACCGCTAATTTCCTCGCAGTAATTTTGTATTATATTACAAAGTAAAAAAAGGGTTATTTATTTTGCTCATGTGACCACTGCCTGTTAAGTGTTGAGCAATAAGAACACTGTTTTTTCTCACCTGGGTCCAGCCTCTGACGGTTGATTGTTGCAACTATAAGGGGAGTGCACCATAGAGAAGGTTGGCTTTCGAATAGATTAGGTGCTTTAAACCAAATCTAAGTTCGTCCCACTTGGCCTTGCAAAATAGCAGACGATAGCAATGAAATAACATGGGACTTGTACGTACACACATCGTTTTCCCTGCGATTAAGCCCAATAAGCGGAATTGGATTTGTTTGATTGGGACGAAGACTGCTTTGAACGAGGACAGTTTCTTGCACTTAATGTCATTTAAAGGGTGACAGGGCCCCTTGCGTTCTGAAGTCACGTCTTTTTATATCTTTCACGTTATGTGTCAGACGTTGGGCGATTTTATAAATGGCTGGCCTTCAGTTCCAAAGGATAAGGTTACTCTTTTAGATGATGGAAGCTTACATTCGTAAGATAGCTCTCGGCTTTACTGTTACATAGCGAGTAACGTTTAGGCGGAGTCAAAATTACCGAACATTTCAAGATATCTTCAGTTACAAGACGTGAAGCAACATTTTAATGACCTTTCACAGTATATTTTATGACAAAGACACACACGTACACACACACACACACACACACACACACACACATATATATATATATATATATATATATATATATGTATATATATATATATATATATATATATATATATATATATATATATATATATATATATACATACATACAGTAATAACGACATGCTGTATACATATTTTTGTCGTTCAAGATACATTTACTGATATTTACTGACACTACATGCTTTGTAAATGTTTTATCCTTCTAAGATGTATTTAGTGACGGGACACGATGCATAATTGTTTTAGTTCCTCAAGATGTATGTAATGATATGACATGATGTATAATGTTTCAGCATTTGAAGCTGCATTAATGCATGATTCTCACAATATGTATTTAATAACGATACCATCATCGCCTCCAAAGCCATGCGATGCCAAAGGCCCTCCACCACTCAAGTCTCCTGTGCTTGCACTTTCACAAATCTTCAACAAGTGTCCTGTGCTTGCACTTTCACAAATCTTCAACAAGTGTCCTGTGCTTGCACTTTCACAAATCTTCAACAAGTGTCCTGTGCTTGCACTTTCACAAATCTTCAACAAGTGTCCTGTGCTTGCACTTTCACAAATCTTCAACAAGTGTCCTGTGCTTGCACTTTCACAAATCTTCAACAAGTGTCCTGTGCTTGCACTTTCACAAATCTTCAGCAAGTCTCCTGTGCTTGCACTTTCACAAATCTTCAACAAGTCTCCTGTGCTTGCACTTTCACAAATCTTCAACAAGTCTCCTGTGTTGCACTTTCACAAATCTTCAACAAGTCTCCTGTGCCTGTACTTTCACAAATCTTCAACAAGTGTCCTGTGCTTGCACTTTCACAAATCTTCAACAAGTCTCCTGTGCTTGCACTTTCACAAATCTTCAACAAGTCTCCTGTACTTGCACTTTCACAAATCTTCAATTATCTTCAGCTCTCCGTCAGAATGTTCTCATCCAATTAAGCCATGTTTTCCATCTTCTGGTGCCTATATGAGCTTAGCTGACACTATTATTTCCCCCAGAGTGGGGAGAAGTGCACGTCCAAGCACTTGCGTCTCCCCTTCCTAATTTTATGGAACTTCCGTGCTTTCTCTATGGTAATTATTTCTAGCTTTATCCTTCCATCTAGCCCCTAATATTCTTCTTAAAACGCTATTCTGAAGTCGGCAAAATATTTTAGATGGAGTTTCATTATCATGCAATTCATGACCTTACAGCAATGATGATTGTTAGGTTAGTGTATAATTTTGAATTTCCTTTGCAGCTTCTCTCCATTTGATTTCCAAATCTTATTCAACCTGCCCATTTTTGTAATTGTGTATTTTTTTTAGTCTCACAAAAGACACGTTGTATATATGTTGTTGCTCCTCGAGATTCATATTATTACAAGACACGATGTGTGAATATTTTAACCTCTCAAGATAATGTTAAGCCGATGTGTAAGTGATTCAACCTCTCGAGAAATGTTTAATGGAAAGACACGATGTATAAATCTTTTAGCCTCTCATGCTGTGTTTAATAATAAGTCATTGAGCATAAGTTGTTTTAGGCCGTTAAGATAATATTTAGCGAGAGATTCTCTCTTTCAGCTTAATACGATTAATAATAGTTTCCTGTTATTATTTTGCTTGTTGAAATGCTTGTCGATCATTGCTTTTCCCGTACTGATATTGATTGTACCCTTTCCTTAACAAGGGCATGCTTACCACAACACCACGTAGTTATTATAATTGTGTTTTCCTGTCACTGTCATTCATGTCAAGTTGTTCTCTCATTTTGAGATATGTCATCGTATAAGCACGAGTTCCCTTGGGTTGTATGAGCGCCCATATCAAGACTGAGTGCAAGTCCTGCTAGAGCTAAAAGCCAAGAGCGTGAGTAGTTGCAAGGCAACCGCCTACTCAGAAAAACTTGGCGATAAGTAAATTCGTTTGTCAGATAGGATATCAGTGAATGACGGCTTTCATGTTAAGAGTTGTGAAAAAATAATATGTCAACAAGTGTCATAACTGATACAGTTTAATCTCGCTGGTAAGAAGAGATAGTGTCACCCTATTATGTGCTGAGTGATTGATGGATTCGGGCTGCAACTGTTTTATAACAAAAAAGTTAGAGATGTTATTTCTTTAGAGGAGATTACCACGTGAGATTTTCAATTGAATTGTTTGTCACTGGAAGAAAGTACAATTTTCCCCTTCTGCATATTTGCTTGTCACATCGAACAGTGTGAAGTAAGCGATCCGTTTATTTTATTTAAAAGGCCAAAGAATTCAGGAATCGCACCCGCGTATTAAATAGGGATATAGTGTTTCTATCTGAGTCTGTAATCTGAAAAAGACCATATAGTATAATTTTAGGTCTTGGCTAGTAGGATAAATTTTCGCTGCAAATAATGTGGCAATCATTAGATTTTTCCAAATGAAAAGTATGAAAGAAGGTTAGTCGTCTGTAAAAACCTGTAATAAATGCTTGCATTAGAAGCAGAAAAAAGCAAATGGGTATTTTTGAAAGTGCGGAACAGTGCCAGTTTTAGACTGTGAAGTTTAGTGCAATGGTTTATAAGAAAAGCTTGTCGGTTGTTCTAGAAGTAAATTTTTTTTATACTCGAAGTTTATACTTCAAAGGCATATCAGATTCCGATTGTGGTAGTATTCTGAAACGTTTCACAGTGCATTTCCTGTTGATATTTCGTTTCAGCTTGATACAGATGACAATACAATTGAATTGGACGCTGTATAATATATACCTTCACCTCTCTTACATTTCAGAGCTATGAAATAATCTTTTGAATTCTTTGGAAACCAGGTGTTGAGATTATCTCTAGATTGTTCTGTCGTTTTGGGTGCGTGTTGTGCGTGGGAAGCTGCACGGATAAGACTACCATAGTTAAAGACCATCATTTATTGATTGGCCTCAGTGTGGACATCGTGATTTTGGTCGTCTTCATTTTCCAGGGAGAGCGTAAGTGAAACGCGTCTAAACATTGTTCTGGTTCCAGTTTTTGTAAAAATAGGAAAAAGAGAAGCATTTTGTAAATTTGTTTACGTCTGCGTTGGCGCAATGAAATATTTTTGATATACCTGATCAGATGTTTAACGTTTGAGTTGCAAGAGTTATCGTATTCGTTCAGTCAAAAAAATGAGGGCATCAGTAAGCAGGTTGTCTTTTTTATGAAAACAAAGTAATTGGGAAAAATTTGCCAAAAAAAAACAATCCCAGTATCTTCCCTCAGATTTTCATCTTGTCTTGATTGTGCGTCCTCGTGAACGTTTAAAATACTGATTAGATAAAAGTTCAAACTGATAATATAGACACTTGTATGATGGCCTTGATTGCTGGCTTTTGTTTTTAATTAATTTTGACGTGGGGATATGGCTTATTTTTAATTGCTTCTTATTTATATGCGTTCACACCTACAGCTTGATGTTTTCTGCACAGGTCGTTCTGCCACGATTCAGAAGGTAAAGAATGAATGTAGTATACCCGTCGTGTTGTTTTTACCTTTCAGGGGCCACCGCCCTTTAATGGATACGACCATACATATATACATGAATATATAATATATATATATATATATATATATATATATATATATATATATATACATACATACATACATACATACATACATACATACATACCTACATACATACATGTACGTATGTGTGTATATATATAATATGATAATCTATATATATATATATATATATATATATATATATATATATATATATATATATATATATATATATATATATATATCTTAATTTATTTCAAAATCGTAATCACAAGAAGATGCAATTCTCAACTTTGCCATACATTTGTAGCACTGTAACAGCAGCATATGTGATCTAATATATACGTGTACTCATAAACCAGTAGACATATTTAAAGTATAAAGCTATGATTAGCATGTAAAGAGGAACTTGATGCTTACAATTCTTTTAAAGAAAGGATACAAGTAGTTGTCGGTTGGATTAAGACCCAGTGTTTTTTCTGCTGCCGTCTATTGCAATCGTATGCGGTTTTTTTTTTGGGTTAATATACTTAAATAAAGGAAAAATCCTTCGTCACACTCGATACGGAATCGGTTACCATATAAAACAAGTTAAAAATGTGCCGAAGTTTTTTCGGCGCAATCGAGTTTTCTGTACAGCTGCTACAGCGTATAATCAAGGCCACCGAAAATAGATGTCTCTCGGTGATTTCGGTACATTGCTGTATGAGCCGCGGCCCGTCAAACTTAATCATGTCCCGGTGGTGGCCTGGTCTATACCGTTGACAGAAGCACAATTGTGGCTAACTTTAGCCTTAAATGAAATAAAAACTACTGAGGCTAGACGGCTACAATTTGGTATGTTTGATTACTGTAGGGTGGAAAATCAACATACCAATTTGTAGTTCTCCAGCCTCAGTAGTTTTTAAGATCTGAGGGCGGATAGAAAAAAGTGCGGACAGAAAAAAGTGCGGACGGACAGACAAAGCCGGCACAATAGTTTTCTTTACAGAAAACTAAAAGGAAGAAAAGTCAACATTGTAGGTTTGACATCGTGCACTGCCTCCTGTGAGTGTTAGCTCTTTCACGTCAAGTCCTCTCATTTTAAAGTGACTTTCCTCTTCCCAAGATAAGGCCATGCATGTAAATAATCGCACGTGAACCATCAGTAATGCCGCTACAGCAAGCTTTAGAAGAGCCAGAAAATCGAAGAGTGAATACCAGACTCAAAGCATAAGTATTGGATCAAGAATAAATATTCAGTTCCGAACTTTATAGTGGTTTTCTCAAGCGCATAATTCGCAGAAACGACCATAAAAACTCTTTGCTGCGGTTTAGCATTTCATTCTCAAAAGAAAATGTCGAATTTTAGCCGTTATGACAAATTTTCACTTTTTAATATTTTAAAATTCCTTAAATTTAATCATTTATATGATAAAATATAAGATTCATAGAGTAATTTATAATATATTCCTAATTAACTTAAAATATAAGATTCATAGAATAATTTGTAATATATTCCTAATTAACTTAAAATATAAGATTCATAGAATAATTTATAATATATTCCTAATTAACTTAATTAAATCTTAGATTAACATAAGTCACTAGTTATCATTAAATTCTTAGAGAGTTTAAATAGCTTGTCTAATCCTTCGGGCCAGCCCTAGGAGACTTGATATTAACTCAGTGGTCTGGTTAAACTAACGTTAAAAAAAAAAAAAAAAATAGCCGTTATTAATTGATTCTGTACGTTGGAAATAATTTGTCTTTTGACAAGTGATGACGTAAATGTTAGTGAGGGTATTTTCTATGAGGACATAACAAGAATAGCTACTTCAAGTGTTTCAAAGCATTTTGCGAAGTTTTATAGCGATATAAAAACATTGAAGGGTCATAAAGTTAGGGAGATCGATAAATGCAGTGGTTTTGATAACTAATAAAGGTGATTACTTAATAAAACAGTGTACCCTGAAGACATGATTGAAATTAACGTGAATATCTCATCAGATTTGTAGAACTGACATAATGATAAGATAAAGAATTTAGTTTTGGTTCTGATGGAAAATATCTTCGAAGGTTTGAAGTGATTATGGGTAATCTCCCATCCCTGATACATATAACCTGGGGAGCCTAGTTAAGGGCAGACTGTTTGTTACGAGGTGTATTATTTTTTTTTTTTTTTTTTTTTTTTTAGTGGAAGGAGCTGTATTAGTTCGTTTTGTGGATGGTTTTTGCTTGTGGCCTAAACCGAAAAATTACTTCATTCTTTATTTTGGAAAAGCTGAAAAACTGTTTACTTTCCTTAAGTGTTTCCGCGTTTTTAATGTTGTAGTGCAGATAAAAATTGGGATTTATATTCTTATTCACAGGATAAAATTAATATTCAATTCTGAGAATGATGAGGATTTCGCAACGTGGGTTTGAAGGGACTATTGAACTTAATGAATTTAATTATTGAACTTACTGAAGTCGAAATTGCGAAGGAAAATGACGTTAGAAAAAACTAAGTACTCAAAATTCTTAAGTGACACGTTCCTATATAGAGCGAGCCATTTTTTATGGGGGTGAGGTGAGGTGTTAAGCAACCTTTGCAGATGAAAATAATTTGACTTGCATATAAACACTTCGTAAAAGATTTTAGAGTAAATACGGTTCACAAGAATTATGTTATAGTTAGAGCTTTCATAATTATTATTTATCAAAAGCTAAATAGCAGTTTTTTTTTTTTACCAGGCTCCGGTTAACAATCAAATGAGAAGTAAGTGGGTGCAAACTGTTAATGACTGGTTAATTGAATTCAACAGAGTTATTGTTTGAACAGGAAAGCTGTTAAATACTTTTACACATGAGTAGTTTAAACGTTTAAACCATCTATCATCTGCCTTAGTATTGTTTAAAATGTCTAAAATAGTAGTGAACTGCATTATTTAAATATTTCATTCAAGAAGTTGCAACAATTAACGACAGACTGTTCGTAACGTTAGTGATGGTCCACTTGAAAGTTAATTTTTGTTAATTTTCTTACGTATGCTTGCTAACTGGCTAATTTTCCCTTAAGGGGAAACCGCATTAAGGTATAAACTACGTAATTCGGTAACTGTTCCTTCCCATTTCCTGTAAACCTTTTGATTCCATTTCTGCCCTCATTTTCCCTTAATCCTATAACCTTCCTTCTTTTAAGAGGCAGGTTGTAGCTTTGTGCAGGGTTAAAGCCCGGTCCTTTTGCTTTCTGTTCTTTTTGTTGTTTGTTTTGCGGGTGTGGGCTACTTGTCTTGTTTGTTTTGCGGGTGTGGGCTACTTGTCTTGTTTGTTTTGCGGGTGTGGGCTACTTGTCTTGTTTGTTTTGCGGGTGTGGGCTACTTGTCTTGTTTGTTTTGCGGGTGTGGGCTACTTGTCTTGTTTGTTTTGCGGGTGTGGGCTACTTGTCTTGGGTTGCCGTTCCATTGGCCATTGCATTTAAAAATGAATTTTAATGTTTACTTATCTGCAAACTCTTTTAATGATAGAAATATTTTAATGCAAAATGAGAAGAACGAACAGTAATTATGAGCAGATTGTGATTAGACTTTAAACTGTTAACCATTAATACCAAGTAAGAAAAGAACCGTCGGTTTTAAATGGTGTATACCCATAAGCAGACATTATAATTCACGGCAAACTTATGATAGTAATTGTTGGCTTGTTCTGTGATTGCAGTAAAAGCCCGAAAGAATTTAAATGAAACCTGAATAAGTTATCCTTTTATAGTTTAGAGTGGGTGTGGAAGATAGTGCTTCATTTGTTTTACAAGTTGTTGACCCTTGGAGAAAAGCTTCAAGGTATGTAACTTGATTTTATAAGTTGTTGTAGATCTTTAGGTTACATATGTTATGAGTATGCATTTGAGAGTATTAAATTTTTTATTGTAATTTAAGTATTCTGTATTTTCATATATATATATATATATATATATATCAGATTAACCCTTGAACTTGTGCTTTTTTCATATGTACGTTTTATGGTTTTATTTTTATTATACATTTGCGGACGTCCATACGGTTTAGTGACTGTTACTGTCATCTCTTTGCTGTGGCAAAAGCGTGTGGTCATTATGATATCCAATGTTGAAAAAAAGGCGTGTTGAATTGCATGAGAAGGCTTTGAAGAAATACCGTAACACATAATTAATTAGGTATCTGTAAGGATTGCCAAGATAAGGCAGAATGATGACATTTGGAGTATCCAATCCCAAGACGTGAGTGCATGTTTACAGAGCTTCGTGCACACGCGAGGCGGTTTGAGACTGAAAACGTATTGTTTTAAGAAGCAACATGTTTTCCTTGTAACTTGTACGAGAAAAAGCATGCGATTTTGTAATCACAGTGGCTTGAAGACTCAGAAAACACCCTAAAAGGAGAAAATATAATCACTGGCAGATGATCTGAGCTTGTTAATTGCGTGTTTCAGCACTTGGGAGGTTGAATTACAAGTAGTGGTTTGTTCAGCCCGAGATGAAATAATGAACGCTTGGGAAAATTATCATCTTATGGTGGTCTCCTCCTCAAGTGGAATACGTTTGCGAGTCGAGTTATCTGATATTATTTTCACTGTTATGATAATCTGCTTTGCTTTGAAAATTACCATCTCATGGTGGTCCTCTCTTCAAGTGCATTACGTTTGAGGAATTCCACAGAAAGATCAAGTTTTTATTTCATGTTATTTACTCATTTATGGTAGTATCGTTTGCTTGGGAGGTAAACATCTTAAGTGAAATTATGATTTGAGCCATTCAGTGAGCTCTAGAACAACCTGGAGAGGTCTCATAAAAAAAGAGGGACCCCCGACTAAGGCTTAAATCAAGAAGGAGAAGAATATTAACATCTTATGGCGGTGGTCCCTTGTAATGCTTTTCATTTGAACGATTGCGTAATTTCTGTAGTCTATTTAATAATTTGGTGTCCCTATGAAAAACATTTTATATAGTTTCCTGTAATATTTCAGGTATTTTTTATGGAAAGATAAATTGCAATTTTAAAGATTTGTAAGTTCTCTCTCTCTCTCTCTCTCTCTCTCTCTCTCTCTCTCTCTCTCTCTCTCTCTCTCTCTCTCTCTCTCTCTCTCCCCGTGTCATTTTCCGACGTGAATTTATGAACCTGTTTGTTCTTGACTTTTCCAAAAAAGGGCGTTTCGCGTTTCCCTTTCTCCCGTCCGGTTATATTTGCTGTTTTCAAACGTAGTAAATTATAAGCTTATTCATTTTTTACATGCTTGCGTACATGACCATATTTATTCGTTTGTTAAAATCCTCTGCTTATAAAACATCGTGTGGTGAAGTTGTATCCCGTTTTCGTTATTATTTATTATTATTATTATTCAGTAACCCCCGCTTGCCATAAACGTTCCTGTTTAGTAAATTTCCACAGCAGCCCATTCATGCATAATCATAGATGGTTCATGGGCATCATGTCGAACCTCTTCTTTCACAGTGCTACTCATCTCCATCTCGCACGCACGCGAAGACTTCCTGGTTTACTATTATTATTATATTAGAAATCATCTCACTTTACCGTAAGAAAGATCTCCCTCACCCTTATGTGTAATGTGATCTGGTTTGTAGCGACCTGTGATAGGAATTATTATTAGTATTATAAAAAAGAGGGGGTGCTTTAGGTAAAAAGGAAAGAGGAATCTGCTTTACATTGTCATTATTAAAGCATTCATTGCTCTCTCTGTCACACTTCGAAATATGTTCCAAATTGGCGGCGGGGCCGTCGCCGGTGCCGTCTCGCCTCTCTCTCTCTCTCTCTCTCTCTCTCTCTCTCTCTCTCTCTCTCTCTCTCTCTCTCTCTCTCTCTCTCTCCTTTCGAAAGTATCATTTCAGGAATATTTGACCTCACATTTTTTTTTGCTCTTCATTTTGGGCCACGGATTTTCTGAAAACTTTCACAAGGATAATAGGACTGAACTTCAATTAGGTTAGGTGTTCTAATCCCTTCTTCTATCATCCTCGATGCTCAAAGGCTTCTTACCCTCTCCTCTGTGTTCTCTAAAGCTTGACAAGTCAAATTTTCCATGAGTATGTTCAGTATGACTGCATTGTGCTTGGAACAACAAGATAACTGCTTGTGTATGGTTGAAAAGATGTAATGATTTGCAGTATGTGCCTGTGTAGTGATTAGTTTAATTAATCGATGTCGAAGGGCAGTTCCTGCGATACTTTAAAAAGACTGTTTCTCTTAAACAGCTTAGTTTTTTCTTTTTTACTGACGATTGTTTTCTTGTTAGTGTAGCTTTTTGAATACTGATATAGCCTGTGTGTATACCGATGGACAAGTTTGAAAAGACACTTTTGATTTTAGCGTGTTGATTTTAATATTCATCGGGGTTCAAAGAACTTTGCTCAGCAAGGTGCAAACAGGAGAAAAAGGGCAAACCAAACTTGACAGTCACCTTGCAGACACACAAAACGCACCGCCGATCATTTTTTTGGCGAGAGTGACAGGCATTAGCCTTGACTGGAGACGAAGTTCTAGCGGATATCTGACGTCCGCATCTGTGTCCGTCTCTTCCCCCTGCAAACCTGTATTATGAAAGCCTCTTTTAATTCGGTATGTGCAGCCGAATATGGGAACGGGGTGGATTTCGCTCGTCGCTATTATACGAAAGTGGATTTAACTGTTGTTGGGTTGGAGCATCGGAGGTCGCCAACCTCGCCACGGAGTTCAGATAGAGCGAACCACTTCTTTCGAGGTAGCGCCACTCTTCGGCGACTGGTGAGACTGACGACTGGCTGGGGAGGTTTGTTAGTCCCACTTACCAGTGCCACGCTCCTAATGCTTGGGATTATGTCTCTCTGGCTCCGTAAAGGAATGAATGTCTCTTTCGAAAACCTCGACAATTAGGTCATTATTTTTTGAACGAGTACATAATATTCTTGGTTTTTTCGCTTAGTAATGTTTTAATTATACAATGGTTTTCTATGTGAAGTTTCTGAGGACGTTATAAATCATAAAAACATGATTGAGTATTTGAATTTCTGTTTCACGTACTCCAACTTCTGTTGTGACATATGTTATTGAGGTAATACTTACAAGGTCTTCTATTAAATCAAGGAATCTCAAGTTTTCAAAGATCTAACATTCTCTTAGTAAAAAGGAAAGTATATGTTGTCGAAGCCATTTCCTATTATTCACTAAAAAGTACAAGAAAGTTCTAAAAAATATTAAAGTTTTAGGGGTTCGGAACTTTCTGGAAGTGGTTTTGTCCTCTTCTTCATTTCCAACCGATCTATAAATCATGAGAAATTGTATATATATATATTTTTGTCTTGGTTTATCTGTGCTTTCCCAGGAATTATATTAAACCGCTACAAATGCGGTCAGGTAGTTTTTCAGAAACTTGCGGCTACGTGCCAATGCAAGTGATTCTGTTCTGAGAACTTTCGCGTCACCATAAGAAGTCAAGGATTCAGTTCTCGCTCGAGTCTGAACGCTTAGTTAGGCAAGTACGTAATTCATTTGTGATACGCGGAAATGTCTGCGATAACGCGCTTTTCGCTCTCTGGATTTTTTTTTACCCTTATGTTGAAAAATGAAGGCAGTAAACTTTAAGACTGATTAAGATTATTTTTTAAGGTTGCAAGCAAGAAATTGACATGGAGTGCTGCATATGCTTGTTTTGTAAATAGTAAGTCTCGGCGTTGATAACAGTTTCATTAACGGCATAAACCGCTTCTATGACCTAAAGTTGTAATCTTTCCCTCTGAAGTTCATTTTATAGCAAGTTGCTGTAGAGTCATCAAGTTAGGTTATCTGTTCTTGTAAGCAGAAAATTTGTGTCCTATCCTTCAGTTTAGCATGTGTTCATTCCATTTATAGCCTGGATGGCTAGATATCCACGCAAGCTTAATTAAAATGGTGTATCTTGCTAAAATAATAAATACTGGATTACATGGACCAGTTTTAATTTCTTACCCTTTCAAAAAAAATGTCGTTACCTTCCATGATTCCTATTACCATTCAAGGTTGTCAGATCCTTTAATTTTGGGCATAAGTAAGCATATCTTATCTTTTTTTCCACATGCAGAGAATTTGCTGACCAAGAACTCAGTTTAGTATGTGACTTTTTTTTTGGGGGGGGTTTGTTTTTATTTTTGCTCAGCAACCTTACAATGATACTTTTTCATCAGACCCTTTCCTTTCCTTTTAAGAGTCGAACATTCATGCTTTTCTCTTTTTATAATTTTTTACCAGTTACGTGTTAGAAAACATGTTTCTCTCTCTCTCTCTCTCTCTCTCTCTCTCTCTCTCTCTCTCTCTCGCGCGCGCGCACATGCGTATCTTTATGACACCCTGCCTCGATTATTTGACATGCATTTGATCCCATGGGACCCATAGCCCAATGCTAGTTAGTTTTAAGAGTACTAAACCGTTTTACTTTCCAAAGGAGCTCTATATTTATGGTTACGACCTTTTTTTTTTTTTTTTTTTTGTCAACTTATCATTGACCTTAGGAAGAAAGGTATCGGAGACTTTTATTGATTGTAATCTATCTTCAAGGTGTTAGTTAGATTTTCCTTGTGATCTAAGTAGATAGAAAGAGAGAAGGAATGGTAGGGTAATTTCCTGCAGCTGCTTTTCTTATGACGTTCAGTAAGATTGTATTATGCTTCCGTCTGTCAGATGCGTTTTAAATTAAACCTTATCTGTTTGAAATTCAGTCCAGTCTGATATACCGCAAGTACTTATGGAATGAGTAAAACAGTTTTAATACTTTTCTTCTAGATTATGTTACTGTTTTTTTTTTTTTTTTTTTTTATATTTGCGTTCTTACTAGATCCGCATTTTCATACATGTTAAGTTTTGATTAGTTACAACGCATGTAGTTGTTCTATGCTTTCATATTTTTATTTAAAAAAAAAGACAGATTCAGACTTCTCGTAGATATGTCAGTTCTCAATTGCGTTCTGGGTATTTGGCAGAATTGGCCACCTTTATTGCCTCGGAATGATTGACGGCGAGGGCGTATTTTGTTCTTGCAGTTTGTTATAACCTTTAGCTACTGCTTGACTTTTTTCTTTTCAGATAATAATTATTCATATTGATATCAACTTCATGATAAGCGAAGATACGTAATTTCTGTCGTCTTTAGATACATTTGGATTTTTTTCTAAAGAACTCCCCTATTCTTCCTGTGATAGGTAATTATTTTCATGGTACTGCAATTGATTGAATTGCATTCCTTCTGTTATTCTGGAAAGGTGGCGCCTTGTACTTAAGCTTAATATTATTGTTGTTGAACTTTTAATAGCACTTTTAATTCATGAAATTTGTTAGCACTCAGAATCCAATTTCTGTGGAGTTGCAATTCGTGTGCCAATAATTCTCGGAATTCTGATGGGTAACTTTTCTCTCTCTCTCTCTCTCTCTCTCTCTCTCTCTCTCTCTCTCTCTCTCTCTCTCTCTCTCTCTCTCTCTCTCAACAGTGAAAACGTGTGTGCATGTAATGGTGTGGGTAGGCAGTATAAATACATTTTTGATGATCGCAAATACTGTTGTTAACAGCAAATGCACCATCTTCAATAGGTAAATGTATATAATTAGAACTCCGTCGGTTGGCAATGTTTTGCAGCCTTGCAAATACCATATGGCGACCGGTCTCCCCAGAGGCCTTGAGTGATGCACGATACTTAATGCCAAGTTAATTGCTACCGAATCGGTAGCCAATAGACCCAGTTTCACCCCCTCTCGACTTGCGTACAGAAGTACCGAGGGTAATCACAGATCTGCGTTTGTCATGGTTAGCGCCTCTAGATGGGGATGATAGGTGGCCGCAACGGCGATGGAAAAATCGACTTATTGGTTAATGGAAATGATAAAGCTTTGGAGTCTGTGAATGGTAAGGATATCGAGTTTGTTGATAAACAGCGAGAGGATGTCATCTTTGGGAAATAGCGATAAGGACTGTTAATATTAATATTGGATGAGTAATTAGAATTAAGTAAGTAATGAGAGAAAGCATTAATCAGATGACGTTTTGGTAAATTTCAGGAATGTGAGAAAATGTTGAGGAGTAAATGAAGTTTTATAGGCATTAGGAATATGAGAAAATGGTAAGGGGTTTGAGTAATTAGATGGGAAAATGTAAACAGATAGATGTAATATATACTTGAGCAATAGTCATTACGTGATAAGTACTGTAGGGTAACCAGTGTGAACAAAATTTGAGAAGGAAGCTTGATAAGATGGCAGGAAATGGCTGATGAGTATAAAAAATGGATAACAAATCGATGATAAGGATTAATAGGATTAAGTGCTGTTGAAAAATAGAAAGAAAACGAGGAAGTGCTGAGGAGGATAGATAATAAGAATATGAGAAAATATTTAGTAGTACAAATATAAAGAAATGTTAAGGAAAACCATAAGAAGTTAAAATGTGAAGCAGTGATAGCTATACCAAAAATATTAAAGGGCGAGTAACTTAGAGAATGGCAAAGCATTAAGAAGGAGCAATAAAGAAGAGAAAACGCTGATGAGGAGGAGCAGGAGCAACGCCGGAGACATCTTGTGCATTCTTGAAAACCCGCATTGTTGCCTCAGCCACTTCAAATGACGCTCCTTTATTTAAGTGGCAATGCAAGAGCCATCAGTCAGTGTCGCGCCCGAGAAGGTGGATAATCCTAAGGTATGCCTCGAACAACAAGTTGCTGGGGCAGACAGTCTGTCTTGGGGAGGGGATTGTCTAGGGGAGCGGGGAGAGAGAGCCAGACTAGCACCTAGGGCTGTATGGGCGCGAGCTTATGCGCACGCTCATTCCAGCGGTCGCGTACACACAGACGTACACACACACACACACACACATACTAGCACACGCTCGCTTACTCTTGAAGGAGTTTGTGTGCTAGAAAAAGCTCCTAGAAATTTTGTTTGGTAGGACACTATTCATTTCCTTGTCTTTGTATTGCCACGTCGGTTCTTGTCAATCTTATTGTTATTGTACTTGTAATTTTGAGTTATCTTCTCGCTATTTTATTTAGAACTATACTAGTGCTGTATGGGAGTCAAGGCTACGAAATTTATGTAGATTTTTATATGATATTGTATCTTAACTATTAATCGAAGTGGTCACAAATATGTCAGAAGCTGCCAAAGATTAGAGGGCCAGTATTAGGAAAAAAAGGGAAAGAGAAGTTAAGAATAATGTTGAAGCTTAGATAAATTTTATAGTGTAAAGTGAATGAACAGCAGTTGGTCATAACATTATCAGGAAACATTTCTAAAACTGGCTGTGACCCAGTGGCACTTGAAGTGAAATGCAAGAGGCTTGCGCACTAAGGGTGACTGGAAGGTCCCAGTTGAAATAAAAATTTATTTGAGGATTTGACTCAAACGGTTACCATTCATGGATGGTGTAAAGGTTGGAAAAGGCCAAACAGAAGATATGAACCAGCTGTTAATAATTCCTGGATATAAGAGAATTCGTAAGAACAGAACGCACCTTTGAAGCAACATTAGGTGGGAAGTTTTTCTTGGGGTGCAAAAGGTAAACAACCCAATATTAACAGGAACACCAGGCATTATCAGAATGTCAGAATCAGTCGTGGTAACTATTCCGTATTTGGAGAGTAATTCTCCTCTGTCAGGAGAAAGTAGTAATCTGCTCTATAGATGAGATTGGATGTTCTGCATTGGAGGAGAATGAATAAGTATAGCAATGGTTTAGATTCACGAAACTATCTTGTGAAACATAAGGCAGATTTGTGTTATGGAGCAACACATTGTACAGTTTTAGGCTTATGAAGAACGTCATGATCAACAATCATATGCTGTTAATTAAAGAGCTGTGAAAGTGAGTAATTATGCTCAAACACCTATATTTTAAAGTCCGATATGTTTATGGTTTGGTCAGTAACAGCAATTAATTGGAACAAGATGAAAGTTGTACCGTATATAATGGTCTTAAGTAACACTTTTAGAGTTTTAAGAGAACCTAGTTATTTGTGTTTTTGTTTGACGGTAAAAAGGAAGTCGTTCTTTATAGTAACCTGTTATAGCTTATGAATATGTAACCGCTTCTTTTAAAAGACATGTCATACTTGGAACGATGACATTGAAGGCATTTAAGGACCAAAAAGTTTATCCCAAAACCTCGCTAAATTTCCTCCCACTAAAAGGAGTTGCACAGTCAGGATGACATTCGATGCCGGCTTGAAAGAATTAGTGGTCTTGATATCACGCTGCATAAGATGACACGGAAAACAGTAACTTTATTCGCAATCTCCAACTATGTGTGATCATATGAACTATGAAAGGCATGACTGCACTTCACTAAATCAGGAAATAAACATATAAAGATACTTCGGAAATAAAAACAGATAAACATACTAAGAAGTCCTGGAGGACTCCTCACATCAGCTGCCTGAAGGCAGCAGTGAGAGTGTGGAATATAGAAGTCAGAAAGATGAACTCAAGAAAGAGATTAAGAATAGAGGGATTTTTAGTTTTCTTAAATAATTTTTTGACATAACTTAAAGAAGGTTACTCTTACCAAAGACTGTTAAAAGGCCTCGATACTGAACTCATGGCCCACCCAAAGGTTTGAGAACACGGTTGCATGGTCACAACCTGGCGCAAGGGAATTTTTTTTCGTGGAATGTATAAGATTTGGCAGTCAGTGATAGCGGCACGATCCGCCACCTCTGCAAAAACGTATTGGACGAAATGGAAAATTCACTTCCCAAATCACCAAAATAAAGGCAGTTCAATCCATCGCATTGAATATGAAAATAAGGTACCACGAAAATTTGTATTCTTCAATATCGTAAACATTGCAGCTGTAAAAAAGTAGCGTGTTAAGTAACTTGAAATTCCCTTTAGTAATGCAGGACACTAATGTAAGAATCAAAAGGTACGTGTCAAATACGACGGGCAGAGTAGGCTACGCTCTGAGTAGATTGAACACAGAGCGAGACGGATTCGAAATCTGTCAATTTTCTGTTATGTTTTAATGATAGGTATTACGATCACTGTGTGCGTAGACTGTTGTTTTGGAATTGCCTACTGATCCCTCTTTTCTAATTATGGTTTTATAAAACAATCTGTTAATTGCTTTCAGTAAAATTCTAACCTGTTGTTAGCGACAAAGTTTAAGTTCCTGCTTGTCTGCCTCTCATAAACAGAGACAGAACTAATCGTAACATGGCAGCAAGGCTGGGTCCATTCCACGGGAACCAGCTCACTGAAGCGAAAAATCATGTGAATGGGGAAATGATTTGGGCGAAGTAAAATACGATGACATGTTTTGCTTTTGCATTGTAACAAAGGGGGTTATTATTCAATTACTTAAACTTGATAAGAGATTCATGTATTTTGATTGATTATTTTCAGCATGTAATTTTATTTTCTTGCTACTGTTATTAGTTTTTTTTACGGAGACTGGAAATGATCACTTTGGATTTTGCATGTTATGTCGTCTGTTACAAACCAGTGCATGTTGGACATTGTGGGAGTATGTATCATTTACTATTCGGGATTAAAGAACAATTTTCCGATTATTTGGGAGAGGGAAGTGTTACGATCAGTTCCAGTCCCGTGGAAAATCTTCAGAAGAAAATGTAAAGACGTTGAGGAAAAATATTTCCCACTTTGCTAATGTTGATTGTAAAACGGGAAGATGGTGATAGACAGCACTCGTGTGATGTAATAGTATTTTACTGTAAAAAGTAGACGAAACAGAATTGCGGCAAACTCCGTGCTTGCAAGACGGCAGTCAGATGTTGGTAACGCTGTGACACTGCGTGCTTGCACGCTCCTCTGCAAGATAAGAGACCGATAAGGCAGAAGTCTGGGCGGGCCTCTAGGGGAAAGAGATGATTTTTTTCCCTTCTTTTTGTGTGTTGGGGGAGGGGAGGGGGTTACAAAGTTGGGGGAGAAGGGGTCGAAGAAAAGATGTTTGGCCACATCATGGAAGTGTGGCCGAGGTTGGCGGTGTGTCTGCCGGTCTTGAGGTAAATAATAGAGCAGAAAGGGGAGGCTTGGGGGAAGGAAGAGGAGGATCTCTTAAGCCACTTAAGTGAAGTGTGCTGAACTCCAGGCTGCTTATTTATTTATTCATTCAGGTTCTCGCACACACACACACACACGCACACACACACCTGTATGCACACGAATGCACGTTTGACATATTTGTCCGTCATGTAGTTTTGTTTTATTTAATCACCCCATTGTTTTTCTCCTTGTTTGTAGATGCTTATCGGGTTTAGGTTTTCTGTGTACCGCATACAATTTCCTTTTGCGCTTTAATCAATGACTCGGTTTTTTTAATAGTGGTTCTCTTTATTTGATTTTTTTAATCATCCAAAATTTGATTTTGACTCGGTTTTTGTTGTTTCCATTCAGTCACCATTTTCCTGTATTTTTTTTTTTTAATATATTTTTTGTTAAATGCTGACCGGTTTTCATGAGTTGTAGAGAGCAACCAACATGTAATAATTTTATTGCAGTACCTTTGTATGTGGTGGCTATTACAATTTCATTATATGTATGTAAATATATTTTATATATATATATATATATATATATATATATATATATATATATATATATATATATATATATGTGTGTGTGTGTGTGTGTGTGTGTGTGTGTTCTGTCCGTATTAATTGAATTTAGTCCAGACGAGAAATGATTAGCAAAGCAAAATTTTATGCCGGTCTTAAACCCTCCCCCACCCACCCATCTCGGGCTCACACGCGCGCACCAACTAGCAGGATTCCTGGAGTCAGATATATAAATTACAGTAGGGCGGCATAAATACAAATCGACAGAAAACAAAATCCTTTAGTGTCGAAGAGATGAGCGCACGACGAAGAAAAGTGATTTAAATGAGCGTTAATTCATTTACGAGATTAATAGTTTAGATTAGTTGGCCCCGGTCAATTAATTGGACGCAGAATGAAAATTAACGACCTTATTTTAATGATCAGACGGCTAAAGATACTTTGGATTTGACCCGTCCCTGTTACTGACACGTAATGATTGTGTAGTATGTGGGTGTTTATGCGAGTGTGTATTATATGTGTATGTCTTTTATACATACACAAACAGATACAACACGGTCTCAAGAGTAATAGCCTCAGGGTAACATTGTTCTTTTGACATTGCAATACTAACTTCAATTGTTTGGACAATCCTTACTCGTTGTTCTTTGTAAGTTTTCATATTGATGTTCACGTTTCGTTTTTAGAGACAAGTCGGTCAATAAAATAATAAGGTAATGATCATAAGTTAACATTTCTTTCTCTCGTATTTACAAACCAACACCCGCTGCCCCCACCCCCACCCCCACCCCCACCCCATTCTGGGTGCAGGTTTCTGTCCATGCTGCACAGGTCGACTCGACTGGTGGGTGAGGAGGGTCCTGTGCATCATGGAAAGTTCCTGAAGGAAATTCTTTCGGAAATATCTATGCAAATCCTGCAGCGTCGAGGATGCTGTGGACGAAGTCCTAACGATGCCCCGTCTGTTTAAGGGGAGTTATATAAAAGCACTTGTAAAGTAAGCAGGTACAGAAACGGCAGTGGTGTAAAGTTATATCCACCGCCATCAGTAAGTTTTTGGTTGTGGCATCTTAAAGTATTTCAGTAGGCGCAAGTTAGGTTGCTAATACAGAGTTCACCTACGGGAAAATAAAACGAAATCAAGGTAAAGTGGCGACGATTTCATTGGAGCGAAATTATTAAAAGCAATGTTTCCGACGAGTAGACAATCGTGTAACAATGCTTGTTGTGTCGTATTGAGAAACGCCGCGTCTTTTGGGGTGAAAATATGTGAGTTAGTGCCCTAAAATCGAGACAGCAAACACCCTCCAGACGAGAAGCTTGACTTCTACAGTGGTCGAGTCAAGTAACAATCTGACGCAGATTTATGGAGGATATTAAAAAACAAAAATTTCACAAGGAATTTGCAAAGAAGTCTGAAAAGGCAAATTAAACCATCAGATTTAACAGAAATATACTCTTTCTGTCGAACAAAAGGAAAAAAAAAAAATTGCAGTGAAATAAGAAAATGGACACTGAGAATAAAATCAAAAGATGAAACCTTAGACAACGAATTATTGTACTGTTTGGACGAGCTATCGTCGTTGGTGACAGTTAGGAAGATCCCTCTTCAATTGAGCAAAGAAGAATGATTGGCTTAGGAATTCTTGAGGACACTGTCTGAGACCACCATTCTCTCTCTCTCTCTCTCTCTCTCTCTCTCTCTCTCTCTCTCTCAGTATTCAAGTGTTTCAGAAATGTAAACTCTTGAGAGCAGAGATGGTTAAATTGACCAAAAATGACCCTTACCAATGAAAGAGGAAAATGACTGGGTAATGAGGGTATTTTGTAGCGAGACCAGTCCTTTGATGTGTCATTTTATCACTTAATGGTAACGTCAATTTGTCTTCGGTGCAAAGGGCAATGCGTAATGGATGAGGAGTGAGGATAAGATGTGTTGTGGTGACAAAGATCCAATTTAAATCTCGCCCCTAAAGCGATTGTCCGTGCCACATACTGTTTTGGAGTCATTAGATTATTAGACGTTTTTGTTTGAAAAAAAAAAAAAAAAAAAAATATATATATATATATATATATATATATATATATATATATATATATATATATATACACACACACACACACACACACACACACACACACACACACACACACACACACACACACCTTACCCATCTTGACAGCCCAGCGGTAAAAATACTCGTCGCTAAAGTCGGAGGTTCTCACTAAAGGGAGTTCGGATCTCTTAGGTGACGAATCACTTATTAGTTATAATTCCCCTTCGGTGTTTTTTTCTGAGGTAGAGCAAATTGGATATGTAACGACTTTTGTAGCCTAATATTTGTGAATATGAAAAATGTTACGGTTTTTTTTTTATCAAGTTATGTATATATATATATATATATATATATATATATATATATATATATATATATATATATATATATATATATATATATAAACAATGTTCAGACATACATTTTTCGTTTATGAAAACAATTACACTTGCCGTCGTTCAGCCTGGGCTAGCCTTTCTCACCACTGACCCCTATATAAATCTGCAGAAAGAAGGTACCTCGGTCGAAGCCTCCCTTCGGTATTTACGCAGCGACTCCCGGGCCAAAACCTTATCTCAGCCTCCTCATAATACCGACATGTTAGAAGGGATGGATGTGTCATTTTAATGTTATCAGAAAGAACATTTGTTTTTTAAAACATCTTTTTCTACTTCAGCGTTATCAGCTTGTTTAAACCCATTCCTGCTGAATCCCCTATATAGTACATCTGTATCTATTGTTTTGCGGCCTTTACGCGTTGCCATTTTTGTTTCCTTATCTTTTCTCTTTTGGCAGACCTGAACTGAATACACCTTGTAGGTTATTCTTCTCACTAACTTCCTTTTTTTTTTAAATTTCTATCAGGCACGTATTGCACGCACGGGTTCCTTTTGTAAGGGAGACGCAATTCGGTCACATCTTAAATTCCAAGTTTTGCTGCTTGAGAAACGTACTGCGTCAGAGCTTTTGCAAAAGGTCTTTCTTAACCTGTTCTGGGCTCAAGTCGTCGCTCTTGTTACATAATGTCATCTGTTATGTATTTCGCGACACTCACAAGTTGACTGCTTCCTTGTCAATAATGTATGTTCCTCCCCAGACAGGATCTTTTTCGTCGTAATATGGTAGCTTTTCCTTCTTGCTTACCCTTAACAATGCTTCAGGTGAACTGAGCAAAGTTATGACCAGGAAGTTCCTGTACAGCCTTGTGCGGCGTCACCAAGACCATTCAACAAGACGACATTTTTCGTCGCATTAGCTCTTTAGTAATACTTTCCTCTAGCTGAATATTTTATTCCTTTTAGTCAGGCTTTTAACTGTATCAGCAGCATCATGTTGAACGTTCTTAACACCTGCTCATTTCTATTCTTCGTTGTTTTTCCTATCCTTTTTATATTCTTTGTGGTCATATCCGCTACAAGAACTTAATATCCTTCAATTCTGTATTTTTCTTTTATCTTCATTATTTAGTATCCTCTACTTTCTCTTTTTATCACGGTTCATTTTACGTCTTTGTCCTGACAACTTTCTACATTTACTTATCTGTAAAATGTCTCCCCGTTACCTCTCCAATACCTGCTCACATTCTTCAACTTTCAACTTCGGCTTTCTTCTTCTCCTCCTCTCCCTTTCTCTTTCAGCATTTTCATTCTTCATGTTATGTATTTCAGAAATTAGGCCCTTTTAGTGTTATTCATACATCCTTTTCGCTATTCGAAATAAGCCTTCATTTTTGCTCCTAAAATTTTTTTATCATAATTTTGTTTTTCCAGGTGTTTGTATCCCCCATTCACTTACTTCCAGTTTTATGGAGACCGGTAAATTATCAGGATGGTTGTTGTTGTGATGTAAATTTTAGAAGGCTTAAAATAAGCGAGTTAGTCTTAGAAAAGTTAACAGAAAAAACGCTGCTTTTCCCTTGTGGGCGTTGAAATCCTTTATAGGTTTAGATAATCAAGTAGTGAACATCATAATTCATAGTAATAGTAGGGGAGTATCTTTTGTTTTTTCTTTTTTTCTTTCTTTCTTCTTTTCGGTGACGCCTATTTTTCCGGATTAGATTATTGGATACACTTTGATGCGGCATGCAAATTCTAGACATCTTAACTTATGGCAGCCCCAACCCTTCCAAAGTCCTAATGGAGAGTTACATAAATATTATACTTTGGGACAGTCTAGACATGGAGAGCTTGTAAAAATTACCTTGCTCTCTCTCTCTCTCTCTCTGATATGACAAATATATTTGTTGGGTTTTGGAAAGCGACTTGATTATTTTACCTCTGGGCAGTCTAGACAAGGACAGCTTGTATAAATTACCATTCTCTCTCTCTCTCTCTCTCTCTCTCTCTCTCTCTCTCTCTCTCTCTCTCTCTCTCTCTCTCTCTGGTTCGCAAATGACAAATGTGTATGATAGTTTTTGTAGAAATTTCTGGATTGTGTTGGGAATATATATTCCTTTGCAGTCTCAGTAATTTTCGTTTTGGGTGTAATTTCGTGAAATATTTTGCCCGTTAAACAAGTTCCCAGGGACTGTACGCGTTTCACAGTAATTCTTCAAAACAAATATCAAAGTGTTTACAAATGTGTCTTAGTTTTGTGTTATGTCCTTCCATTTTATTATTTAATTATTATTTTTTTTTTTTTTTACTTTAGGGCAGTTGTCGTAATTTCTAGAAGAAAAAGGCGTTTACTAAATAGATAAAAGTAGAAGTTAAAATGTTGATGAAAGCTTTTGACACGAAGGAAAAATCTCTCACTCTAATGTAACTTGTGAAATTACTGGCAACGCTTAAAGGGTTTGGAAATAGTTCGACTTCCTTTTGCAAGAATTCGCTTAGAAATAGTTGCCCTTAAGCCATATATAAGGTTATATATATATATATACATATATATATATATATATATATATATATATATATATATATATATATATATATTTATATATGGCTTAGAATGAAAGTTGAAATTAATTTACAACATGGCAAGTGCATTTTTACATTAAAACTTATTCAAATATTCTGTTGAAAATTAATAATTTTCAACAGAAGAATTCGAACTATGACGTAAAATTTTCACGACGGAATAACACGGAAAAATTCTAAAGGCGAACTTGAAACTCTCTCTCTCTCTCTCTCTCTCTCTCTCTCTCTCTCTCTCTCTCTCTCTCTCTCTATATATATATATATATATATATATATATATATAGAGAGAGAGAGAGAGAGAGAGAGAGAGAGAGAGAGAATTTTGAGATCGTCTTTAGAATTTTTCTGTGTTACTCCGTCGTGAAAATTTACGCCATAGCTCTATTCCTTCTGCTGAAATTATTAATGGGAAAACTACGATGACAGAACGCTTGAATAATTTTTGATGTAAAAATGCACATGCCATATTGCGAATTAATTTCAGCTTTCGTTTCCTAATAATTGTTTGGGGACAGTTTCTATTGAGATTTTGAGACGCTTTGTGGTTAGCGGTAAGCTCACTTTTGCTCCCGTTACGGGTTGGAAACTCGGCTTGAGAAATAAGAAATTCTTCATTTAATTTCATATTTGGATCTTCCAGATGTTTCATTAACAATTTATCCAAAAGTAATAGGAATTCGAAAAGTTAAGCGTTCAATTGTGTGGCAGTTGCATTCCCGTAGATCTGTTGAATATGATCAGTATATTCATTTTGTGCTTCGTTTTGGGTGTATTGATGAAAAATCCGTTCTCTTGTTCTTTCCAATGTATTCTCATTGTTCTTTGGCCTTTTCATTGAAAATTATTTTTTTCTTATAAAAAGTCACTGGGACCATTGGTGTTCCCGTTGGTTCAATATCAAAAGTGCTTCTGAAACAATGGACAACTTTAGTTTCAGTTTTTCTTAAGATTGCAAACCTTATAACAAGCGCATATGAGAGTTGCAACACACACACACACACAAACATTTAAGGTCCATGATTTCTTAGATTTTTGATTTATCAAATAAAATTGATAAATCTGAATCTCTTAGTAAATCAGATCCTTTATTCTGGTATTATATTAATTATAGCCATCATAATTATTAATAATGGATCGCTATACTTATATTTATTAATGCCTCTTTTTTTATTCTGAAAGCATTTGTAGAGGAAATAGATGCTAAATAAGTAGTTTTCTAAATTTTGTGTAATCGATATAAAATTCCTGATCGGTGTTCATTATTTTTGTAAGTGAACAAGAATTGGGTTTATTGCTGTGCAGGAAGGCTGACCTTTAGCTTGTTCTTCTTGCTGAAAATGATTATTTCAGAGGAGCGTGTGCATACAGGCTGCATTGTGAAATTCAAGTTTAGAAGGTTAGGTTTGTGTTGCTGTAACTGGCGTCTATTTTTGAATTATTATTGTTAATATTATTTAGTCAGTGTGTGAAAGTTTGGAAACCATAAAAGCAGTTACTTTCGACATGATTCAGCATATTTTTAATGGGTTGCATTCTCACCACCACCATACAAAATCGCCGTCTTGCTCTAAGAGTACACTCTTGCCCGTTTGTTTGTTTTTTATCATACAAGATGTTCCCTTGCCTAATCAATCACAAAGAGCAACCGCTTGCTTTGATTGGCAATTCAGCGTAAAACCATTATCGACATTAAAATGAAAGATGGTCGGTGGTCAGTGTTGCCTGTCCCGCCGAAGGGACCAGGGAGTGAGTGATTTAGTACATCTCTCAGTAGCGGGCGAATGGCAGTCTGCCGGGAAGCGTGGTTAGTCGGTCGGCCCCAGGCGTCTTCAGGGTGGCTTTGTACGATAACGCTTATCGAGGTGCTGTTTGTTTTGAGCGAAGCGACGTCCCTACAGATTTTCTCTCTTAGATTTCGATACATCTGTACTGGAGGTTTGAAATTCACTAAGTAGAAGTAGAGATGTATATCGGATGAGCATTATGCGAGTACGAAATAAAGGGGGAGGAGTCACTTTTGCCTGGCATTGTCCCCGACGCTGCTGACCATGATGGTGATGACTGAACAATTTACCCGTCGCGTCCGATACCTTGGATTCTCAGCCTCCGCGTCTCCGTAGGTGATGTTCTCATAAACACAGTTCCTTGTAATGTATATATATTATCAGGTTGAGGCTTAAATATCCTTAGATGAAGTAATATATAACCATGTCGTTGTATTAGAAGAAGGCTCTGGCCAAGCGCGCAGTCGAGGTCATCACTTCCTCATGGACATCCGATGATTGAGACGCAAAAACCAAGTCGTGCATTGGCTGCATTGTATCTGCATAATGGGAAAGGTGCCAAAGGTGCGACGTAGTTTCCTCCTCCTTCTCCTCCTACCTGGATGGGGGGGGGACCTCCCCTCCACCATCATTCAGCACCGTCTCCCCCTCCCTCTTCCCTCTTTTGCTCTTCATTAGCATTTGTACGACGTGATTTTTTGCATGCAGAAGGCAGTGGTATGATAAACGCCTCTAATGTCTCAAAAAGAATTCCGCGCGCATAATGCTTTATCCCGGAGGTTAATTAAGATGGAAACCAGCCTCGCTTCCATATCACTGGGGATTTTATCGGAATTTCCCTTCCTCCGAGTCTCTGTCTCTCTCTCGGTAGTAATTTTTTAAAATTTTTTATACGACGGAACAACATTATATAACTTTTCTCCAAGAGGATATGACTATGATTCTTCTCAAAAATTTCGATTTACGGGCCATAAAAATTATATTCTCGAATTTCATCTAGTTTTTTTTATTTATTAGAGCGATGTTAGTGTTTTTACTGGCTAATGTGTAATTTCTAATCTAGTGTGTTTTTACTATTATTATTATCATCATCCTGCTGAGGACTGCAGTTGATATTTCAATTATAACAACATAGATCAATCACAATTTCGGCTAGTAATGTTCTTGTTTTCGATTCAGTTTTTCGTATGTCAGACTTAAACACGTTATAGAAGAATACCCCTTTTTCCAGTGTTTTGACGTTTTTATATGTAATTATATTATATACTTTTTTATTTTTCTGTGCATATTTATATGCATTGCCTATTGAACTTATGGTTTTTCACATTGTTTTCTTCATTTTAGTTCACATTATCCATTGTATTCATGTCTGCTTATATCATCTTTATATTAATGTTTAATTATATTATCTTTTTTATAAGTGTATTTTGCGATGTTTTGCCTATATGTTTATTTATATTGTATATCTGCGCGTAGCCATTTATTGCAAGAGAAAATAAAATGAGATTACGTAAAGAAAACAGGTGAAGAAAAAATGACGGAAATGTTTATCGGAAATTACAAGCTCCAGGGGACGAGACGCAAAAGCAAAAGAGAAGTTCCTTGAACAGGGACACACTTCTGGGGCACCTGTTACGGAGAAACTTGTTGGAAAGGTATACCCTGGGGTATTTCTTAAAAACACATAGACACGCACACGCACTAATATATATATATATATATATATATATATATATATATATATATATATATATATATATATATAAAATATATATATAAATATATATATATATATAATATATATATATATATATATAAATATATATAAATATATATTATATATATATATATATATATATATATATTTATATATATATATATATATATATATATATATATATATATATATATATATATATATGTATATTATGTAGGTACATTGCTAAACTTTTTCATATATCTTTGAGGCTTTTTATCATTACGATAGCGAAACCTTTAGAAAACCCATTTCCTTGTTTACGTTAACGTGTTTCCTACGTGTCCCTGTTAAATTTCCTGTTCCTGATTTCATCTGTATTTTTGAGATGTGGTGCTCCTTACCTCGGCAGGATGTTATTGATCTTACAGTGACAAGTATTTGGAAATTGTTGTAGGTAAAATATATTTAGCTCTGACATTGCAAAAATAAAAACTGTAAAGTCAAGACTTGGGGTAATGGCAGGAAGACAGAAATACTGCACTTTATGTTCACTGTTGTCATTGGTTTTTGAAACCAACAATGTCGTACTAGGCTACGCAGTTTTGCGTGGCAAATATGTTATTGTTTATAGGTGTACTAACAGGATTAAAATGTCATAGTAAGATAATAGTCTTTGACAATTGCACATTTCATATTTCTAAAGCTCTATTGATAATTTAACTGTTTGTAAGTGCTACAGAAAACTCGCTTCTTTTGTTGTTTAAACTTTTTCTAAATGTAATGATTTTGTATCCGTTTGTTTGAATATCTGTGATTTGTAAGTAATCCATATTCACTGTCTTTCTTTCTCACTATATTACAATTACTTTAAATAAAAAAAGGTCGTTCTTATTGGAAAAGCCAGTGAGTATATAAAAGTTGAAGACAAATATTTCGATTCGGTGCGATTTGCTTGGTGTGATCAAGGAAGTCGGCATCGAAATTTTTTTATTTATCAAAAACGGTCAAGGTTTTTTAAGACCAAGAAGGGTAGTTTAGCCTTTAAACGGGCGAAAATTGTATCGAGAAGTTCTCATCAGTAATGGCGGTGTCCTTTAAAAATGACGTTGTTTTCCGTGCTAAGTCCGGTCATTGTTGATACCAGAAATATCATGCTTAACCAAGCTTGCCTATTGAAATACATCTTTTACATAGGTTATCGAGAGGGGAAATCTTGTTAAAGATGCACAGTTTGCGATTGAAACTTTAGTTGTATCAATGTGAGAGGCATTAGGGAATTTAGGTAAAGCGGATGCTCATTGTAATCAGTTTGTTTGTTACACGCATTCACGCGAGTAGTATTATTCTCATTATTCAGTAGTTTTTCTTTGGTTATCTTTTTAGTTGTCATAACTTTTTTGTTAAATCGCTGCATTATAATTTAGTTTCTCCGAAAGGTTTGCTATATTTTAGATGAGGGCTATTTTCATCTGAGGCCAACGGATTCAAAATTTTACTATATTTTAAATGAGGGCTATTTTCACCGGAAGCCAATGGATTCGTTTGTCATGATTTTGGTGGTATAATTTAAATCGTGGTGTAGGGTAAATTATATAGTACGTAAACCTTTCTGCCTGTCTTATAATAGTTCTAAGGTAAAACTGCGGAATTTTTTTTCTTGTTGATTCTATCTCCAGAATCACAGAATGTCAGTATTTGAGGGAATATTGTAAAACCCAAGGACAGAATTTTTTTCCGCTCTTTTCTTGATGTTTTAATTAAACATGCGATCTTTTATTTTTTCGCCTAGATCATCTCTCCGTAATAAATATGAGAAAAAATCGGCAGTAACAGCCCAACAAATGGCAGGTAACAAATTTTATTTTTTTTCCGTCATATAATGATGGGATAGAAGCTGTTAAAGTGACCTTGTCCTTCACATTGTTGGCTGTTCATGCAATGAAACTTATTTTGGGTTATATTTTTGGATACAAATAGGTTATTGTCACGATATGTTTAAGGGGCGAGAGAAAGAGGATTTGGATTTGTAGTAAATATTTTTAATACATAAAAATTCCTTGAGTAGGTGATCACAGACCTGTGTGATAAAGAGCACTTGTATCAATTATAGAGAATCCTTTGTTTTACATTTTTGAAGTAAAATGTTTTGGTATGGAACACACACACACATACACACACACACACACACACACAACGCTATAAAAGATTTTTGCAAGTTATGTGAATTAACCAAAAGTGTAAGATATAGTTTAAGAAGACTTTTTTTTATTAGTTTACGAAATTTACCAGATAATTTAAGAAGACCATTTTTTATTAGTTTACGAAATATACCAGCCGTGTCAGTCAGACTATAATCAAAGATCGTTGGAAGATCCGTCTTTTTACGGAAATAAACGCAAGTAATTAATTACGCTCTAGTTTTCCAGTAAATTCTTTATATTATTATTAGAAAATGCATTTGCATAAGGTTCCAGTTTTAGCCCTGATAATGTTTTAGTACCGTTTTTTCCTACTTTGTTATTCATTATATTGAAAAGATTTTTGTATGCAGAAACCTAATTGACATGATGAAAGTAAAGGAGTTATGTGCTTGAAGTAAGAATTCATATGTCCTTTTAAATGTTTCAATAAATAAAGTAAAAAATTATGATATATATTATAATGTAATCGATACATCAGTAAGTTAATTTACATTCTTTGTTATGGCACTGGTCGTGCTGGGTAATCAAAGATGTAAATTTTCTTCATAAATTGTCAATTTTCATTTTGTGCTGAATTAATTAGTTACCACCTAATAGATGGAGGCTCCATGTGCTCAGGAATGGCAGGAATTTTGTATCTAAAATGTTTGCCGAATAGTTAGTGGTCCTTAAACACGCCGACCACTCCGTCTTGTTTATAAATATCATTCAAGACAAACTTTAGACGTTAATTTTCAGCAGTCAAGCAAAGAAAGTTAATCATGCCTGGCGATACTTCGAGTACAGCGAAAAATATGTTCTGAATTACTCTCCATAGAAGTGGTATACATTGGAAGTGGCTATTCTGCTGAAGAGATAAGCTAGTGTTCAAAAGAGGCACTTAAGTTCTGCAAGTGAACAAACTCTTCCATATGAAAACAGCGATCTTGTACTTACTAGTAATTATGAAGACCTAATGGCAGAGACATGTTTATTGACAAGTGAATGAATAGCTTAAAATCGTAACGACATGAAATACCATTACATAACTTACGGCATACGGCGACAATTTTCGTCCTTGTATTTTGAGAACTCTAGGACGGCATTGGTCTTGCAGTTATTAATTCATCGGAGAACTGTACATCAACCTTGACAACCTCACAGAATATCAGCATTATTATTCGTATAATATTTGATGTAGGTTTATAATTCACTCTTTTTAGTCACTGTAAATGAAATTTTTTTATACATCTATTTCAAGGAACCCCTTATTTTCTTCATATTTTAGTTCGTTTTTTTTTCGAGTAACCAAATGTTATTAGAGGTGTGCTGATATGCTCACACAATGTGATCGCAAAGGAAATAATCTTTGTTATAGCATTATATGCTTAACAAAGTTAAATAAATAGATTGAAAAATGCTCTTTTATTTATTGATATGATGTGGATAATTTAATTTTTTATCTACTGTGTAAACACGACAGCATTTGTACACGGATATGCAAATACATGTAATGGCAATCGCAATCATGCATGGTGCAAAAATACTCGACCGTGAAGAAGTTTGCTTATTTACACATGGAGGCAGTAGTAATTTGATGTTATTAGAAGGATTGCATCCAGGATGACTGGACTGAGTATGTGCTCGGTGTATAGAAGGAGAGTTTTAGAGTACGCGTTTTTTGCTCTGACTCCGAACTTCGGGACTGCATTCCATTTCTAAAGTAGTTTGAAGATTTTCATTAGGTTTCCATAAAACAATAGGAACTCCAAAAGCTACGCGTCGTTGCATAACAATGTCCGTATAAGAAATTACGTTCCAGAAATCAGGAGAGTCTGAGAACACTGTATTGCTGAGTAGTTTAGTGTAGATGATTTCGTAGCTTTGTTGGTGACTTGTGTTTCTGCTGGATTTTGACCATTTACTCATTTACTCCAGTCTGTCGTGTTAAATTTTGATGTTTAGTGACATCCTGAGCTCAGGGATGATAAGTGTTTGGGAATGCTGGAAGATGTAGGTCGATGGACAAGTCCTGGATTAGAGCCTCTGCTTTGTCTTTGTCTTATGGTATCGGAGACTGACCAGTAATAAGATCTGACTTCTTTTAAGCCTCTCGTCTTGCGATTCGGATAGAATCCGTTGCTATCGACGGTCCATAAGTACCACTAGAATTGACGGGCATCTGGGATTTTATTTATTGTTTATTTTTTGACCGGAGTTACAAAGTAATAAGACCACTAATACTGGAAAGTCTTTACTCTTTAGTCAGAGTGCCTTCTGTCAGATGAAACTTAAAATAAAAAAAAAAAAATATACACTGTAAACATCGAGTCGTCAGTGTCATGTTAATGTCAACATCAGGTGAAAGTGCTTTTTCATTATTTTTACTGTTGGATCCAAATTCCCACTTTGGAAGAGCCGAGTCTTCTGGATAAAATAACATGATGAACATTCACAGTAAAAACATTGTTGCCTAACTGGTTTTGGAATTAAATTTTCACAAAGTTTTCCTGTTTGTGACGGTAATGAAAATTTTCAAAATTTTACTGGAATGAGTTTTTTTTAGCATATAGAACTAGGTAGCGTTGTTGCTAAAACTTTTTCAGTAAGAAGTTAATTCCATGCTATTTGTTACCTCAAAACAGAGAGAGAGAGAGAGAGAGAGAGAGAGAGAGAGAGAGAGAGAGAGAGAGAGAGAGAGAGAAGTTGCACTGATTAATGGGTTTTATCGTGCCGATTATGTATTATTTCAAAGCGAGTAATCTTTTCGATAAGAGTTTTTTTTTTTTTTTTTTTTTTTTTTTTTTTTTTTTTTTAAAGATATACAAGACTTCAGAGATGAAATTACTTTCTTTTAGGAACATGGGATTAAGCGACGCAAAAGTAAAAATTCGTCTGGGTGAGGTTAACACTAATATCTTTTAGTCAGGATTAATAGCTGTTATTCAAGAAGTTAAAATGATATTATATGAACCGAGTAAGTGAATGTTTCTTGATGATTTTGAAGAACGAAGCTGAGTAACTAGTGTTCGCTACATATAAATTTGTAACTGCGCCATATTGCCTTCGTTTTTAAGAACCTGTTTGTCAAGATGTTTTTAAACCCGTCCTGAACTGAGGCTTTAAATTTCTGTTTGGTGGATTTGTCGTAAATTCCTGGTTAGGTACATCTGATGAAAACCAGAAAGAACTTAAATATTTCTTTGGTTTCTTAGATTGATAATGTCTATTTTAAATATGGTTACATTAATCCCTGAGCGTTAACGAATTGGTTATGCCAAATACGTCGTAGGAATATTTTTTATGTGGTTTTATGAACCGAGAGAAACCAGGAAAAATGTTCATCATTCGATGGATTAAGGTTCGTTTTCTATTTACTTGTGTCAGACGCGTTTTTTAGAACTTGCTGTATCAAGAAACTGCTTTGTCACCAAGAAGCGACTAGACTCTTGATATAGCTTAGAGGGAAAAGTAATTTGGTCTCAGGCCGTTAGGGGCCGTTATATGATTTGTTAATAAGGCCAAATAGGATACTGTATTTTTGGCTGGAGTAAATCACAGGTGATCAGATCAAGTGCATTGCACTGTCAATTATATATATATATATATATATATATATATATATATATATATATATATATATATATATATATATATATACATACATACACACACACATATATATATATATATATACATATATATATATATATATATATATATATATAATATGTATCACATTTAAATAAATAAATATATATATATACATCAATTTATATAAAGATTTCAAAATTGCAGAATTAATTCAAATCTTTCAAAGTAGGTTGCAAAATGGGAAATTATATTTTCAGCACAGAATAAAGTACATCACCCGAATTTTTTTTACCTGTTTATGCTTGTTAAGAAGACCCCGCCCCTCAAAAAAAGATAATAAATTGGACCGACAGTGCGGTGCCGGTTTATGAAATTCGGTTTATGAAATTTGGACCATCAGTGCGCGGTGATCGCTAAACCTAGGTAGTCGTCTTCTTCATATTTTTTTAAAAGTGGCACTCACTTATTTTCCCCGTTGGCCACATTGCTTATGTAACTTGGTATGTTGTGGTCGGCGTTTTCTGCCGTTAGCTTTTAAATTTTGTACACTGCCACCCTCAAGATGAATGAACGAAAGATTTATTTTTCTGTATTGCATTGTTCCTACTACCAGTCCAGTTACTTGCAATGTACGAAAACAGTGGAACTTGGAGTATATATTTTGTGTGTCCAGTTTTTCCACTTGTAGAAATTGCTTAAAAAATTGTTCTTGGCTCAGAAGTTAAATATGCGTCCAGCTAGAAATTTCAGAAAAGTTGGATTGATTAGTTGGACTTTCAGGTGTGGAGGCCGTAACAGGATATATTATGATTTCGGTATAAAAGACCAATTTAATTTGTTTAGATTTCCTCGAGTGTCTTAGAGAATGGGAATGGTTGATCACGACGATGAGGTATTCGCTAAGGCATATAGACGAACATACATAGACACGCACAGCTTATACATATATGTAAAAAAAATATATATATATATATGTGTATTATATGCACACACACACACACACATATATATATACATATATTATATATACATACATACATATATATATATATATATATATATATATATATATATATATATATATATATATATATATATATATATATATATATATATATATATTATTGCGTGCAATTTGTTTTTCGTATAGTTATATGTAGGGTTTGTCTCAAATAAATTTTTTCTTGTAATGTTTGTGTAGTATGTAAATTAATCAGTTATGTAAGTATTCTCCATTGAATTCTTTTGTTATCGCATTTATTCGTGTTATTTTCAGCTCTCTCTCTCTTCTCTCTCTCTCTCTCTCTCTCTCTCTCTCTCTCTCTCTCTCTCTCTCTCTCTCTCTCTCTCTGCCGAGTGGGAAAGTAGGTGCTCGATCTGTAGCTTGTGTTTAAACGATTTTGAGAGGGAAAACGTGATCCGTCTCGAGAATTGTGCATGATAGGAATCCGGAGGATGTCGTCGAAATGAGCGCGGAACATGTTGCATGAGAACATGAGGAATGCGAGAGCAGGTGCTTGGACACGAGCAATACGTGAACTATACTGTGATCTTCGGGACAGTTGTTGATGTAATTTTTCCAAATACGTTGTGAATTTATCACCCTGTTCGTGGGCGTTCCGCACTGTTTATCGGTAGAACTGCATAGACTGAAAAGATACGCTTAAAGTGGGACCCTCATCTTCAGATATATTTCACAACGTAACTTTCTGTATCATTATCATTTGACAGAGGAATACTTTCTTAACGTTTTTTTTATCGTAAGGTTACGATTTTTATCCTCCGTTTTAATCTTTTAATGATATATTTTTCTTGTACTCAGATAAAAAGAAAACCAAATAATTCCAGACACTATATTGTTTGTGCACCTGCATTACAAGGCCATATGAGCATGTCTCTCATTAGCATTCGTTCATTTTCGCTCTCCGGCCGTTCCGTCACACGGCGAGATGCCATCCAAACGTACTGAAAAATTATGAAAACCAGCTGATCCATTAAAGAAGGGGGCTTGGGTAGCGCTGCTCTTGTGGAGTGAGGCGAAGCAACCCCCTTCTCATATTGTCATGAGGAAAAATCAAAGAAGGGGTTTTGATTAGGTTTTTTGTATTGAATTTTTTACGCGTTCCCTCTTGCTTTTGCTCAAAGGAATTACCGTACTTTTGTGAAACTGATGGATAATCTTGCTTTATGAGTTCTCGTTATCGCGAGTTCGTATACTGAGGCTTCACATTAATGTAGATTGTTGAAATGGAATTCTCTCTCTCTCTCTCTCTCTCTCTCTCTCTCTCTCTCTCTCTCTCTCTCTCTCTCTCTCTCCACTTTTTTTTTTTTTATTTTCATATAAAGAATGTTGGGTTGCGAGAAGGGCAGCGACTGTCTGGACCGCCTAAAACCAACAGACTGATTCGGAATTCCTGGGGTGCATCTCGCTGAATGAAATCGCTAGACTTCTCTTCGTTGGAGACTGCATTTTGTCCCTTCATCCCACGACCGCCGCCTTCTTGTAGAGTCATCACCTCCTTTATACATAAACAGACTTTTTTATTCTTCATTTGTTGAACGAGATCGTCCTTCTTGCGGAGGAAAAAAGGGAGTCAAGAACCTCTCTCTCTCTCTCTCTCTCTCTCTCTCTCTCTCTCTCTCTCTCTCTCTCTCTCTCTCATTTATTTAAGTGAGGCGAGAGCAAACTTTTTTTTTTTTTTAGTTAAAATGGGTGAAATGACTGTTGCAATTAGATCAGTTCGTCTCCTTCTGCCCTAATGACAGGTTTACCCTTGAAGAGAGAGTGCTTTGCACTCTTGTGCATTGAAGTTTTTGTTTTTGCTTTTTCCCCTTTCGTTTTAATAGCAAACAGGAGGAGCAATATTACGTCAGCAGTGTTTTTGTACAGGAACTTTTATAAATGCTCTTGAGATATATATATATATATATATATATATATATATATATATATATATATATATATATATATATATATATATATATATAAATTATATATATATATATACACACACACACACACAAATGCTTGCTGTAATTATATACTAAAATCAGCGAATCTCTTTCTTACTTGACATCTTGACATCAAGGTGTGGTGTAATTATTTTTTTTTTTCATTCCAGCAGTAAATGGTCCTCTTCGCTGGCTCGCTCTCCTCTAGTTTCATGCATGCTTGTACACACACATGCTTGTGTGTACACAGTATATATATGTGTGTACGTGTATGCGTGTGTGTGCGCGCGCGTGAAGTGGGTTGCCAGTCTGACCGGTCCCATGAAATTGCGCTGGGACATTTGATTGTCATAAAGATAGAGAACCTGAAGTCAGCATACTTAGTGGATTCTCACTTGATATCTTAAAAATTCATAAGATAAAATCTATTTTCTATTGGCAATATAAAAGGAATAAAATTCCCAATGGTCACCTTGATCTTGCCCAAATGGGTGTGGGAGTCGGACGGGCAAAGCCAACAGCGCTCGGAATGTTGTTAACCCTTTTAAAAAATCCTGATCTGTCTACACTCTGGACGTTTTATTCGCGACTTAAGCAATGGCCGGGACTCCTAAGACCGCCTCTCCTCCTCTCCTCTCTCTCCTCCTCTCCTCCTCCTCCTGTTCCTACTACTTCTTCCCCTGCACCTCCTCAAGGATGCTGCTTCTGCTGCATTCTCGCAAACCCCCACCCCCCGGCATACCACAGCCTCCTTATACTGGTCCTTATTCGCTGCCTCTTATTGCATCTCTCTCTCTCTCTCTCTCTCTCTCTCTCTCTCTCTCTCTCTCTCTCTCAGGTAAGTGAATTATACGTAAATAGTTGTCTCTTCTCACTCTCTCATATCCCCGTTTGTTCCTGTAGGTGTATGTGCATTTATACATGATAGCCACCATATGCATAAGAGCGCTCCAGTTTGCGGAATAGAAAAGAGACTCGGATTGAGACGGTTTTCATAAGAATTTCCTCTGCTTAATATGAATCCGTTCAGAGAGAGAGAGTTGCACCATCATGCTAGCCTGCAGGTCGAACTCCCCAGACAGAAAGCCATTTGACAAGATAAGCATCTTATATGTAAATTGCTATCTGCGAATACGGCTCTGGAAGTATAAGTTTATATAATTATTAGTATTCAAGTAAACTCTGACACCTTATCTGAGATAAAAGAGAGAACACGACGAAAAGCTATAATGGGGCGTAAGAAAAGCTGTGTACACGCGCGCTCTGACACGCATGCACGAATGTTTTGTGTGTGTTCAGTTTGGTTTTCCCATTACGCTTTATGCTTTTCTTTTCTTTTTTCCCCGTATTAATTTGTTGATGTTGGTTGTTCCGCTGAGTGGGCGCGGAGCCGCGATTTACCGATCCAATCCATTTCAATAATGGCTGGGCTTCCCTCTGAATGAAACTGCAGAGCGTGAATCTGTTTGCATTCATTTTTTTAATCATGTCACCCCGATGTTTATTGAAAACTCATTTGCATTTCAAAACAATTAGAGAAATCTATATAGCCACTTAGTGTGTTTGCATTATTCATTAAGGAATTTTACTTGTAATGTAACATCATTATAGTGGTATTTAAGCAGGATATCATTAGTTAACACAGGAACGTGATGAGTATATGAGGATATCAAGGCTTTAAATAGCCTCTTTTACTTCAAGTTCTTGATTTAATGGTCAGGTTAAAAAGAAGCACTAATTTATACACATCCGTGCGCGCGCACGCTAAGTGTTTGTTTCATGATCGGTTAATGTTTTCGTTTTCATTCACAGTTGTTATTTCATGCACATTGGGTCTATTTATTCAGCTGGTTAAATAATTTATAACTTCTTTAATATTATAAAATTATTCTACTCTTATCTAATTAGTACCTTTGCGCCAGATCAGTTAAACTGTATCGACTTATGGGTGTCATACATATTTTCTTTATGTATGCAATGTAAATTTGTACCAGTGAAAAAAATCATACCATTGGAAGGTCTTACTGAAATTTAAACCAGTGAAAAAATTATGCTATTGGAAGGTCTTACTGAAATTTGTACCAGTGAAAAAATTATACCATTGGAAGGTCTTACTGGAATTTGTACCAGTGAAAAAATTTTACTATTGGAAGGTCTTACTGAAATTTGTACCAGTGAAAAAATTATACCGTTGGAAGGTCTTACTGAAATTTGTACCAGTGAAAAAATTGTACCGTTGGAAGGTCTTACTGAAATTTGTACCAATGAGAAAAAAAATTATACCGTTGGAAGGTCTTACTAGTTCCTAATTGGACGGGTTGGTATCGTTCTCGGCTAGCACTCTGCTGGGCCCGCGTTCGACTCTCCGACCGGCCAATGAAGAATTAGAGAAATTTATTTCTGGTGATAGAAATTCATTTCTCGCTATAATGTGGTTCGGATTCCACAATAAGCTGTAGGTCCCGTTGCTAGATAACCAGTTGGTTCTTAGCCACGTAAAATAAATCTAATCTTTCGGGCCAGCCCTAGGAGAGCTGTTAATTAGCTCAGTGGTCTGGTTAAACTAAGGTATACTTAACTTTTGGAAGGTTATACTGAAATTTGTACCAGGGAAAAAATTATACCATTGGAAGGTCTTACTGAAATTTGTACCAGTGAAAAATTTATACCGTTGGAAGGTCTTACTGAAATTTGTACCAGTGAAAAAATCATATTATTTGAAGGTCTTACTGAAATTTGTACCAGTAAAAAATTTATACCGTTGGAAGGTCTTACTGAAATTTGTACCATTGAAAAATTTATACCGTTGGGAGGTCTTACTGAAATTTGTACCAGTGAAAAAATCATATCATTGGAAGGTCTTACTGAAATTTGTACCAGTGAAAAATTTATACCGTTGGAAGGTCTTACTGAAATTTGTACCAGTGAAAAAATTATACCACTGGAAGGTCTTACTTCAGAACAGGAGTCTCTTGCCACTGCCACTGGAGCAGGTCATCTCGCCCTCCACTGTTTCCGCCATTTGTCAGGTTAGGTCAGATCACGCTAGGGCCGAAATGACTTTGGGTCAACATGACTGGAATCCTTGCCGTTAAATTACATTCTTCAATTCTGTTTGAAAGCTGCCAGTATCTGTAACAGATCATTAGTAAAATCATTAATAGAGAGATTAGTCATGAAAGTAGACAGCATTACCGCAATCGTACCAAAACAACAACAACAACAACAGCAACAGAAACAGCAGTTAACGCTTCCAGAAACATAGACAGTATCAGTGCTAAAGCAGCCTTAAGATGAATAAACAGCAAAATGAGTCTCAGTAGTTTCAAAACATGACTGTAATCCAAAGCCGCCAGAATCACTCATGATATCTAATAAATGTTTAATATGTTTTATTCTTACTTTTATTTTTGTGGAGTTTTTTTTACATTATTTAATTTCTAAATATTTATAATTTCTATTAATTTTTTTTAATTCGAATTTTTCTAATTTTTCTTCTTTCTTTTATGACTTGTATTATTTATTTATTTTTATTTTTGTCATTCGTGATTTAAATGTTCTTACTGTAACGGAATATCTGTATTGTCATTGGATGTTATTTTAGTCCACTTGTCAGTGTATTGTGGAAAGCATTGTTCTTCCACGCTTAAGGAAAAGCAACTCTTAAAAATTTGAGAAATGTTTAACGTCACTTGTGGCTGTTGCTTTTTGAAATGTGCAAACAGTGACTTGCAATGAAATTAAGTTAATTATTTAATAACCTACTTAATTTGATTTTATTTGGATGATATTGCTTATGATTCTCTACAACTATTTGTTTATTTTTCCATTGTATGTGATATTTTGCATATAGTTGTTTGCTTGTATGTAGAGCCAAATATTTTTTGGTCTTAGCTTTTTCGAAGTACAATTGGTAGTAAAGATTGCATTTAGTCTCAAAGTGACGGCGATACAACCTTTAGGATTCCAGTGTTTTGTCTGTTTCCCGAGTCCATCCAACTAAGTTTAAGAAAAAAGTTTTTTTCTTTTATTTAGCATCTTCAGTGTACAATTTTTACATTAGTTTTGTATTTACATATTTTGATAGTTACCACTCTAATCTTACCAAAAATTTCCGTCAATTCTGCAAATCGTTTTCATATTCGTTAACATTTTTGTTTTCTCATTTCATTTACAATATACTCTTTTGTTAAAAGTTTGGTAATCTTATTTTTTAACGTTTCAACCAAGGTCCCCCTAGTTTTTGACATTCGTTTTTCAGTTAACAAAAACAAATGAGGATCATCCGTCAGAAGTCCCAAAGACATTGGAAAAGTTGAACAAATGTACACAACGGGAGTAAGAGAATTATGATAATGAGTGATGAGGGTAATAAGCCCTCTGCCATTAGCATAGAAATTTGTAGGTGCTGCCTTTATCAGTTATGAAGATTTAACAAAAGTGAGAACGTTACACGTTCTTTGTTACTTTTATAAGTCAACTTTGTATAGTAGACTAATTATATCCTTGAATGATTAATTATGTTAACATTGAAACTTAAACACCAAGTTACAGTATATTTGTGCCTTTGGTTTCAGATATGAATATTTCTTCTCAGTTTCATCTGGTTTCTAGCTTATAGCGTAGTTGATTGCATACAATCATAGTTAGATTTTATCCCAATATTAGATGGTAGCTGGGGATTGATATTCTATTTCTGCTTTGCTTCTTCACTGGTAAATGAACTCGAATCATAGAATTGACACATTTCTTTTCCATAGCCATTCTTTTCTTGTGTCATGTCAGTGGGATCTGTTTTTTTTTCCGAATTCAGCTGTGAGCAAAAATCTTATCTTTATGATTTCGAGTCCGATCAAACATTATTTCTTCGAATATTAGAATGGATTGAAGCGTGTGTGATAGAAAGTTCTATCTTTCTTAATTAAAGTGTGATCGACAATTCGTTTTTCATTACTGTGTAAGAAATATAATTTTTCTTCATATTTATAGGATTCACAATTGGGAATTACTATTGCATAAAATTCTTCCTTCTTCAACGTGAAACATCGGTCAGTAAGAAGTGTTATTTTTGCTTTTTTTTTTCTCTCTCTCCTAACCTCGAAAAAAAATTGGAAAGGTAGGGAAGGTGTGCGTGCCCCGTATTTATGGGTCTGTAAAAGGCATCTATGACTGTGTAGATACGACTGGTTTATGGGAAACTGTGTTTACCTAGAGGCCGAAGGGGGATTACCGAATGCCATAAAATGTTTTATACAGAGAGACGAGCATGTGCGAACCTACCACTGGCGGTCGCCTTACTCTGCGATTTGGGGAGGAAGGTTGCCCAAGGGGGAGTTTTTGGTGCTGTGCATCCGATTTAGTCCACGTATTTTCTTCCCGGATCAAAATGCCTTTAAAATTGACTGTATATCTCTCATTTTGTAAGAATGAGTAGTAGGAATGTACGCAAAGGTTTTTATAATTAATTTCATTAACTTTAAATATGGAATTGGTTGTGGTTAATAGTAATAACATAGGAGAACAGCGAGAGGAAATAACAACAGTAAGTTGTCGGGAGAAGAAATGCTACAGTAGGTTTATAAAAAAAAGCAGATTGTTTGAAGTGCAGGAGAGGTCATGCAAGAGATTAGAAGAAAGTAAGAGGATAAGAGACAAAAAAGTGAAAGTATAGAAGAGGTGAGACTGAGCCGGTACTGTAGAGAAAGGAAAAGGTTGTATTAGAAGAAAATAAGTGTAGAAAGAAAAGCGAATGAGCAGTGCAAAAGGAAAGATGCTGTCTGAAGAGGATGTCATTTTTTGTCGCTTTATCGATTATCTTGAAGAACTGCTGAGTGCAGAGAGCACAGAAGAGTCAGGTCAGAGTGACGCTACAATAGAAGAGGTTAGTGTAAATTTAAGGATGTCTGCGCAATTGATTTTGAAGGATGTAAGGAAGGCACTGAAGGGTTAAAGAGTTTAAAGGCATCAGTAGTTAGCTGGAATAAAACTGAGATGCTGCTGTACGTGTAGATAGGTTTTGATAGCGTACTTTAGTGTTTAACCAGGGTTTAGAAGGTATGTCTAGTTGACGGAAAGATTCCTAAAGGTTGGATGAGAGGAATGTTCCTTTTTTTTTTTTGAGGGTTACAGTGATGGCTATGTAATAATTCTAGTGGCATAAGGTTACTTATAAAACACTGGGAAAGGTGTATGGTAGGAAAGTTAATAAAAATGACTGATAAGGGAAGAGCAGCGTGGTTTTGGACAAGAAAAGTCGTCTGTGGTTCAGTTGTTCATCGTGAAACTAAAAGGAAATATCTTAGAAAAAGGGAAAAGTTGGTATGGAATAAATGTTTAAATTATCAAGACAGACACCTAAGGATTGCGAAAACTGGCATTGAATAACATACCAGTAGCTCTGGTACTAACGAGATTGATTCATAATAAAATAAAACCTGTTATGAAAAGATTAAGAAGTAAGCGAGGAGGTTGCATTCTATGGAATGGAGCCTTTATGATTATTACGCCTTATTTTAAAGCAGTAGGTAGCGTTGAGAAGCTAATTGACTTTTTCCAAAAGCAGAGTACTATTCTGTATGTATGTATGTATGTATGTGTTTTTATGTGTGTGTGTTGAAGTGAACTCTTGTGCACCTGATTATATATATATATATATATATATATATATATATATATATATATATATAGATATATATATATATATATATATATATATATATATATATATATATATATATATATATATATATATATATATATATATATATATATATATATATATATATATATATATACATACATACATACATACATACATACATACATACATACATACATACATATTTGCATACTGTACATACATACACGTAAGTGCACTTCAGTTGCAGATAGCAGATATTTTATTTTATTCTTCTAGTAATGCAAGTAACGAGAGTTAGATGATATCCGCCAATTCTTGCTCTGCCAATGAGGTGACTTATATTTCAGGGGTAAATGACTGAATACCTTTCAGATCCAGTTTCTCCCATCTAGTAGTATGACCTGTGGTTAAGGTCAAAATAGTACGTGACAAACTTAAACTGTTTGGTAAAAAATTTTCCAATTCTCATTAACTATTGCTGTTTTGAGGTATGGATTTCATATTTGGAAGGTAACTTCCTCTCTTATAGCGGAGTATCTTTCAGATCCAACCCTAATGCTTGTTAGGTTGAGGTTTTGGCCAAGGACATTATTTAACTTTGACAACGGTAATCTTTTAGTTAAATTTATAAATCATAGGAACTTTTGATGCACTGGAAGACCTTTTAGATCCACTCTCCCGTCCTTCCGTTTTTCCTCGGGTCAAGGTCTTATAATCTAGGGACTTCCTTTGTGTGTAATTTTTCCTCGAAACTCCAGAACTTCAGTATTGCATTTATTAATAGCCTTACATCAGCCAGAGTTGGTTCACTTACGCATTTAAGGTAGAGCTGTCTTCTTGTAATGATAATGACTTTAGGGGCGGGGCAAGGTCAAGAAGCAGGAATTGATCAAGTTTCTCAGACGTCGTCTCAGACACCAAAATTATTGCCATATTTATGCATCTTACTGGTTTATTTATGCTCTGTTTTTCTGTCATTAGGTAAGGTTTTATAGGAGAGTTGGAGCATTTGAGCAATTATTTCTGCACAAGTTCAGCAGTTATAGTAATAGCTGAAAGCATCAGGGGCAACTGTAGCTACCTTCGTTTACATATGCAGTTCATATCGGTATGTGAACGCATATTGTTTCTTAAGAGGATTAGTTCACAGTTATACCGAGACCCATAAAATCTGATATTGATCATTGCATCATTAAAATCAAACTTTGGCAAGTACAAACTCATGTTTAATTAAGACATCGACGAGGACTGGGCTTTAAAACACTTCGGGTACAGTCTGTGTAAGTTTATTCCATTTTTTATAGGCGCCATGTGAAGTTGTTTACACATGTATGTACAGTCCCTTCATTTCTCATTTTGACGTCATCATTTCAAGTGGGTGATATGATGAACTGACTAAGTAGTAACCTGATTTTCGTTTAATAGCAGCCTTGACGTCCAGTTCTGCCGGATCTTTTAGGATGCTGAACGTGTTTGTTTTAATTCTGCTTCTGTATGTTTGACATATATGCAGCACTCCGCAGTCACTTTTTTCCCCTTACCTCCCTCCCCGCCGATTATGATGTCTTTTTGACACTTGTTATCACCGGTGTTTATACTTTTATAATCAGTTCTAGAAATGAAGAAGTTAAGTGCGCAACAAATGCTTATCTTATCTGGTGTAAATATTAAAGAACTCATTCATTGATTTGCAAATGAGCATTCAGCTCAGAATATCAACGTCTGGCTATGTCTATTTACATTCATAAGGTATCCGGTAGTTAGTGCAGTGTAATATGTTTATTATGCTGAATTTAATGCATGACGTACACATAAATACGTCAAGAGTCTTTGGTAAACATAGATTACAAAAGGAAATTGCTAAAAAGTAAATGTAAAATAGCTTTCATTTATACTAACTATATCCGGGTTAGTGGATATCTATGAACAACACGCGCGCGCACACACACACACACACATATTTACATATTATATGTAAACACAAATATATGTGTGTGTATTTGTGTATGTATACATATCTATATACTTGTGTGTATATACATACGTTTATTTATATACGCACATACATACATGTGCGCGTATGTATTAATATACATTTATATTTATGCACATGTATATATACATACATACATATATATATATATATATATATATATATATATATATATATATATATATATATATATATATATATATATATATATATATCATACAAATGCACGCCTGTGTATCACTTTGGTAAGGAACAGAATGAACCAGAGTGTTAATTAATGCATCAAAAATTCTTATCATCACCAAGTGTCGGGAATTAGACATCGTTTTCCCCGCCTTATCTTTTCAGCAGATCTCTATCTCGTGCTGGTTCTTCTTACCCCAACAGGAAGTTGTCTGTCAAGATCTTTTATCACCGTCATTTATCACATTTTATAAGCTGGGGCATTGTTTGGGATTACGCTACCAGTGTTAAGTTAATACCGTGACGGAAACACTCATTTGTATGTTCACGTTAGTGGAACCTCAGGTTAAATGGACTGCGAGTATTAACAGTACTAGTAATAAGGGATATTATTATTCTCAGTGCTAGAGCTCTAGTAAAGTAAGGGATATTGGCCTCAAGATTTTTTTTATTCAGGTTGTGATAATAATTTTGACGTTAAAAACGCCACTAATAAAAGCTGTTGACGACCTTGGGATGTTGTCAAATTTTTTTTCCCAGAATCAGAGTTTTTATTGATGCACTAATGAAATACACCGAAATTGTATACAAATGTATGATCATTGGTAAGTCTAGTACGATTTGGGTCATTATACGGACATGAATCACGGTATGACAGTGAAACTATGTTTAAAAGATTTTGTCAATTTGAAAATGAAAGGTATATAAGGAGTCAGGTGGCAGTATAGAGTCAGAAATGGTACTAAAATAGAACTTACGGAAATTCCATTTCTAGATGAGATGGTGATGAAAGGGAAATGGCTTGGACATATCCTTTGTATATCTCTTGGGAGAAGAGTACATAATATTGTCAGCTGCGCTCCTTTAGAAACCAGAAGAACTGGAAGACCCGGACGGACTTGGATGTGAACTGTTGGAAGGGAGGCTGAAGATGTTGAGTGGAGAACTGTCGAAGAGAAAGCAGGAAAAAACATATATATATATATATATATATATATATATATATATATATATATATATATATATATATATATATATATATATAATATATATACACGAACACATGCATTAACATATATATGTTAGTTTAAATGAGAATCACATAGGAAAACATTTCTTGCATTTTCCTATTTTGGTATAAATTCGACTATATACTTACGGTTAATTTCAGAGCGCTGAAGTGTCATTACAGCATGTGAAAGTGAGTCTCATATGACGGTTTGAAAGCAGTTCCCACTTGGCTGAACATTTTCATATCTTGTTGGCGAAACTTCTTGAACTGACATTAAGGAAGCTGTTTCAGGTAATTTGTGTGTGAGTGTGGAGTTTCAAAGACGGTCGATATTTTATTTCACTGAAATTTAAGAGGAACTTTAGGGTTATACATCAGTTCAAAATGCATCCTGATATTGGAGTAAAATGTTTGATCCGTCCTTTTACGGGTGAACGCAATGGAGGCTTTATGCATTTTTTTTTTCTTTATTCTTTTGAGTAAAGTGAGTTATTGATATGAAATGATTTTATATGTAGCCGCGCAGTGCA
>NC_089759.1:23506656-23521656 GCF_040412425.1 Macrobrachium rosenbergii
AGCATTCAGACCGCGGGGTAAACTCTTCAGTCTCTGAATGAAGAGGTTGTATTTGTTCGTGTCTTTGCCAGTTGGAGAAAGTACTACCTTAGCCTGTCCTTATTATTATTATTATTATTATTATTATTATTATTATTATTATTATTATTATTATTATTATTATTATTCTGCTGAATGGTTGATGTACGGAAGGGGCTATAGCGTTGCAGAAATAAGGCAGGTATGGGCCAGGTATTGAGCAAAATTGAAAGTGATTCAATTTTTCGGGACCACAACGCTTTCAAAGTAACATTTCGGTTTATTTCGATACATACATAGACATACATATATATATATATATATATATATATATATATATATATATATATATATATATATATATTACAGTATATGTATATGTATACATAAATATTATATACATATGTGAGTGTTTATAAATATATATATTTATTTATCTGTTTATTTATTTATTTATATTTACATACATACATACATACATAGAGAGGGAAGGGGGAGACGGTTGTGAGTGTTTCGTTATAGTGATTTTTATTCACCTTTTTCCCAGCTAACATGTGTTAGTTATGAAAGCGTGTATCTACTGCATTTAGTGCATGAATTTTTTTTATGACGGTCATTTTTATTTGGTTTTGTGATAATTTGTCTCCGTTATGTACAGCGTTTAATCGGTGTCTTAAAAGATTTTTTTCGGAGGCCGTTGATTTGCGCTTCCGCTTATGTTTCGTGTTCTGCTTCTCAACTTTCTGTAAGGAATTACTTGTCTTATGCCTGTTTGCCTGAGAGAGAGAGAGAGAGAGAGAGAGAGAGAGAGAGAGAGAGAGAGAGAGAGAGAGAGAGAGGTAACGATACTAATGCCTTGACTTCCACACGTTAGGTTATAGGGAGTATGAAATTTATATTGTGCATTATAGGTACAGTTAGAAAATCACATAATACAATTCAGAAATAAAATTTAATAATATTTGGACTGTGATACAGAATGACTGATCGAATTCTATGGCCATTACATATTTCTGTAGAAAGAGCCATTCGTAATTTGTAACAGTTTTTGAAGGTGTGATGTAAACCATAAATTATGCTGTGTAATTCAAGTGCTAAGCAAGCGTAAACGTGAAGTACAATTGTTACAATAAAATCATATCTCCTCCTCTAAATAGAAAGACTAAAATCATTTAAAAGATATAAGAATGTTAGGCTACTAAGTATCATCTCATAAGGAATTTACAAAAGTATGGTTAAACACACTCTTTGAGTTAAAGTTTGAATAACAATCCAATGTATTTGTTTTATATTATGTAGAAGACTTTCATGACGGGTTGCCCAGGAGAAAGCTTCCGTCCTGGCATATGGCTATCCAAGTCTTAGTTCTGGGAATGGAATATGCAATTTATGGGTTTGTCTAGTTTTTAAGGTACATGTCAAGTTTTTTTTTTTTATATCGAGAAGGAAATATTTTAAGTTAGGGAGAGATAGGGGGGGACGGGGGAGTTTTCAATAACATTAAATGTTGAACGGTTAATAGAACCCCATGAATCTTGTTCCGCAACCTTTTGACTTATCCTCGTGAATCTGCTTTGTCGGACGTGTAACGAGAAATAATAAAGAGAGCTCTTTAAATTCTTATCTACCGAATTGGAATCCGAGTGATGCTTTCTCTTAGTAAGCAAATGACAAGTCATCGTTATTGTAAAGAGCCAAAAAATTAATATTTTTCCCAGGTTGCAATGTTTTCTTTTTTTTTTAAATGAATTTATGAGCACTGCATTTCAAGGAACTGGTCCTGACGTCACTGAAAAGAATATCTTTATATAAAAGTCTATGAAATTCTTATTTTATTGTCTGTCAGTGGAAAGTGAAATGAATGGACGGAAATTATCTCCAAAAGAGTGAGAAACTGAAGTCAGTCCCACACATCCACGTCGCTTGAATTGACTCGTTCTTACTTCAAACTTCAGCATGAATGAGACTCCCAAATATTTGCGTGTTTGTGTGCAGTGGACCATCAAATAAGCTGCATCTTGTTACTGCATCCATTTGCTGTTTTCAAGCGATTCGTGCTTAAAGCTTCGGGTATTTCTTATTCTTCTTTGGCGTTTATTCGGGATTTTTCTGCCTTTCGACGTAGATGATGTATTTACTGGAATCATGAGCATGATTGTCTCATGGCTGCGGCGTCATGTCCATCCCGCCATCGTGTTTAGTGAAGCAAGAATCCGCATGGTAACTGCTCTGTTACGTCTGTGTTTCTTGTACCTCTTGTTTTTGTGAGAGCGACATGCGGAGGAGCTTAATTTTAACCGTTGCTGGATTACATTCCTGTTTATAATGTTATTCCTACGTATTTTTATACAGAATCGCAGCACGGGTCGTCCAGGTGTATCGTTTTTATTATACATGAATTTTATTCTATTATACCCACATACTTATGAATGAATGTGCGTGTTTGTTTGCATGGTATGTTAAGAGAAGTGAATGGCCAAGACATGGACCTTTCCGTTGAGCAAAATTATAAAGGCTCGTTAAGGAAGGATGGCAAAATAGACGACGGACGTTATTGTCGTAATAATTACTTAATTACCATCTTGGGGAAAAGAAGGCCTGGGAAACATTGCAGTGAACAGGTGATGTTGCGTTTTCTGTTACCTAGAAGAGCTAAAACGTGATACCGTCAGGTGAACGGATAATAGAGTAACCTTCTCTGTCATTGGATATGAAACGAGGTAGAATCTGCTTATAGGATTTGGTCAGGGCCAGGCGTTCGATTACTCTTCTTAATGGTGCTCGAACATTTGTACACGGGCGCCATGGGAAGATACCTGTGTAGGTTGAAGAAGCTGCAGTGAAACACAATAACTGTGACCCCCCAAACTCTCTTTTGACGTTTTATTGTGCTGTGCATTGAATTCAGTGTTCTAAAGAATCAGAAAGTTATCAGTGAATCTAAGACCGAGAAGCAGCATCAGTGTTTTTTTTTATGGTTGAAGCCAGTTCCAGAATTCATCACTGGAAGATGCAGGATTGATTGGGCGATGAATGTACACTGTAGTAGTCCTAAAGATTATGTCGTCGACGCCGGTTTGAATGTGAACGAAAGTTCAAGACGGAAAGGTTATTGCATAGAAACTGAACGTAGAAGGAGAAGGGAAGTTCGTTTAAAGGAAAATCATCCCTACATAACCCGGAGGAATGATTTGTGGGAAAGAGATATTTTATTTGCATTAAAAAGAAAATGAGTAAGGGAGGATAATTAATTAGAAAAACGGAATGCTCCAGTACCCTTAATGGCAAATACTGTACATATAGGTTTAATTTTTAGCTGATGAAAAAATCGCCTCGAAGCTATGGGAAGAGTTCTATAGCAGCATATATGGTGAGATCTTCTAAAACTTAAAGATTACTCCCATGTTTTGCTGGGGAGTTTAGCGTTATCATTGTGTATTTCGAAGAAAAATAACGAAATCTGTTATTTTCTTTCACAGCTACACATTCCACAAATATACTGAACCTCATTTAATATATCTACGGAAGCCATTTCGGAGTTGCTGATTGAACGTAACTAATTTCATCTTTAATGTGCCTTTGAAGTCATAAGTCAGGCCATTAAAAGAATTAACTAACCTTCAGACCTGTAATACGCCGACACTATATTGCAGCATACTCGAGCCTTATATTGCTATAGTTTAATTGACCATTCAACATTATTCTGGTAATCCGTTTTAGTGACTTACATTACTGAATGGTATTAGTAAAAAAAAAAAAACGCACTAGCATGGGAACGAAGTTATTATTAGCAAAAGAAGATGATAAATTACCCAGCTGAGCAAAACTGGCGAAATTAGAACCGTGATCCCCAGAAAAGATGTTTTAGGGATACATAAACATTGGCATATAAATACATTTTTCCCATGTATTCACACAGGATAAGCCTCAATAGAATTAGGATTTAAGAAATTCCATCAGAGTGCTCTGTTGCATCTTTGCTCTTGGTTTGAGTATTCAAAATGTAAGGTCAGATGTATTAGTGATGAGAACAAATTTGTATAAATGTGGAGAGGTTAGGAAGCTACAAGTGACGAGGGGCTCAAAGGATAAGGAAATTAACTACTCATAGCCTTTTTGTGTGTGTATCTGTGTGTGCAACTAAAATGAATACTTTCGAAATACTGCGAACTTGCAAACGACGATGAACGACAAATTTTGGTCATTAATCCCTTACATAAATTATTTCGGCATCTTCAGTTTATTCAGTTTGTTCAGTTATTAAGTTTATAAGAAATTGCTAGATATGATAAGCTTTTCTTTTTTAATTTCGACGGACCAGTTCTGTGAGCATCAGGAATTTTGACTGGCATGTATGATTTTTTTCTTATTTCTGACCAAACATAAAGGGAGTAAGAGCTTTAAGCAAAAACAAAAAATGCTTAAATAGATTGCCTACAGATGAGGTTACTGCTGAATTCGCCGTTTTTGTAAATTGTAAGGCGACGTGCTTTGACGCGTATGTGATCATAGAGTCATATGTTAATTACGTCAGTTCCCTTGTAAGATAGACCTTACAGAGCGATTACACGGGAAGCTTCTTGATTCCAATAATGGATTCAAGAGACGACCTTCTTATCTACTTATGCAAATGAGGCTAACTCGGGAGTGATGTGAAGTTTTGTCGTGCTGTTTGACTTCGAGATTTAGGGCTTCATATGCAGGTAAAAGCAACGTGGTCAAATTTGCAAAGATTACTGTATACAATAGTGTAACTTTTTTATATATATATATATAAATTTAAGGGACGCGTATGAAACCCAGAAAATCATGCTGAAAATTTCACAAGTTTTCGGTCTTATAATCTTTGCAAGTGCTCCCATGTTTTGTTCGGTAATTGGTGAACGTCCCCGTTTCTGAGGCTTCAGCGTCGTTCAGAAGTCTTGATCTGGTAGGCGGAAGGTTGGTCACAGGGTCCAGACACCTTGGCTGGTCAATCAGGTCTGACGTATATCGTTCAGTTGCCGACGACGTGGTCAGCGCAGTAACCGCGGACTAGCACTTGCTAACCAGGAAACCTCCCAAGCATAAGAAGTGTATTTACCGCTTTGGCTGTGCTTTGCAGGACCGTCCAATGAGAAGCGTAAAGAAACTAAATTTCCAAGTTGTCGCCGCAAAGTGATAACCAATGTCATGAGAGAGAGAAATTCCGCTCTTTTGTCGCTCTGTTGAGAAAAAAAAATTAAAATAAAAAATTCAAGATTTAAAGGCTACTTGACATTCGATAAACTCGTTCTCATTACCCCTCTCATCCTCTAGACCCTCCCGTGGTACCTTCGTACCTCCTTCCGAGCACCCTTTTGGAATACAAAAACAGACATCCAAGAAATTCAGATGTTGCTTTTGGGGTTACTCTAGTCTAAGGCCGCGACGATAAACCCCGAGTCTGAAGTTGTCTCGACTGACGTGCAAAACTCGCTCCCTGCCTCTCTCTCTCTCTCTCTCTCTCTCTCTCTCTCTCTCTCTCTCTATCATGGCATCAGTGTATGTTTACGATTGTTTTCCTTTTGACCGGTTCCTTTACAGCTCTTCATTCCATGGTTATTGGATGACATTAATCATCGTCTTGTATCGTTTTTCCATGGTGAAGTCATCGAGTCGAAATATGTTTACTCGTTGACTTGCCAGATCGTTGTGATGATTATTAAGCATCTTTGATATGTCTTTATTTTCCTGGGATTGTCGTTATAGGTTGCAAGGTCTATAAATTATAATGCAGATGAAATAACATGTATAAACACTTAGCGGGTTTTGATGCATGTTTGATTTGAAAAAGTTATGTGCCTATTATAAAATATTACTTAGTGGTTTCTACAGGTCCGTTTTTCGACAGGCTCGAATCGAGAACATCTCGTTTATTTACGGACCCTGCTTCGACCTCTTCTTGAAATTGTTCCTTCCGTCATAGGACGGATTCTTCTTTTCTTTCCTTTTCCTATTTAAAAAAAAAATTTCTTTCCTATTGCACCTAAAGACATATTTCCGGCATTGATGACAATGGTCAGTGCAATGCTAAATTAAATAAATCAATCAATCGGACTATCCTTTTGCAGTTTTTTCAGTCGTTGATCTTATAGACGGTATGGACCCTTAGTCCTTTCAGTCATTGTGTAGCACCCAGTAAGATTGCTCATCTCACATGAGCTCATTGCTGCCGTGTAGCTTAGTTCAGCAAAATAATTTTTTTTTTTCGTTACGGCGAGTCGCCAGATTTTTCTTTCATGAAACTTTATACGAGTTCTTTGAAACAATCATCGAGTTGCTTTTGCCACTTCTATAGGGTACGTGTTCAGAGTTTACGGAAATCAATCTTTCCTCCTATTCCAGTGAGCCATCTTATACCTGTGCTGTTCTTAATCTTTATTGTTTTGTAATATCATATTGTTTTTCAGTTTGTTATACGAGCAGCTGAAATTTATGTGTTAATTTCATGCTTTAATACACAATAATACATAATTTAATACACAATGTCTTAGTTTTAAATATTAATTTTATTTTTTTTAGGAGCTGGCAGTGTTTCTCACTGCTTCACGTACAGATTTTTACAGGCTTTAAATGTGTGTGTGTGTATATATATATATATATATATATATATATATATATATATATATATATATATATATATATATAATATATATATATATATATATATATATATATATATATATATATATATATATATATATATATATATATTCGCTAATTTTAAATATACATTATTTTTAGGAAGAACTTGCCCCTATGGCATATACCTTTCTAAGTTTGCCATGGTTATATATTCACTGCCCCTTTAACAGAATTAAAGAAACTCTTTCCAAGTAAGAATAGAACGAAGGAGACTTATTACCTCGTCTACTTGAAAAGGTGCGTCTTATTATATAACTGTCGCCTCTTGACTGATGGGCTTCATGTCAGTCGGGAACGCAGACGTATCTTTTTACGAACAGTGTTTGCGAAACGTCTCTGTAGACTTCACCTGAGATCTGAGGAGGAGCTGCAATGGTTGCGCCATGACTGTTTTCTCCTTCGAACGGTGTCTTTAGAGGAGAAATTATTGCTGGTAGTATTTATTTTTGTTCGGGCTGCGGTATTTTTATGGAGACAGTCGACGCTGAAATTATTTTTTTATTACTGTATTTCTGTTTGACAATGGCATTCGGCCAAGGGCGGCGTCACATCTGCTCGGTTTCTCTCCTCATTCAGCTTTTACTACCAGATTCTGAACCGGGTAGCCAGTATTGATGGCAAAATTACTTCAATTTTTACAGCCATTTCTCGTTATTCGATGCAGAGTTCGGTGCAAGGTAGTAGAAGATGCCGGTAAACGTGCTCAGATGACACTGGGTTTAGATTATGCTGCGAAGCCAATGGCTGTACCTTATATCAGCGAAAATGCGACACGTAAAGTGGCGTGACTATTTCTTTCAGTCAAATATTATTTTTAGAACTAATGTCATGCTTCCTTGTTTCTAAGCACACACACACACGCACACACATACATATATATATATATATATATATATATATATATATATATATATATATATATATATATATATATATATATATATATATATATATATATATATATATATATATATATATATATATATATATATATATATATATATATATATAGAAATCATCAACACACAATCACGTGTGGAACAGAAATAAATTTCTGACTCGTCGGGATCGAACCCAGGTCTCTCAGGTAATTCCTTGGGTGCAGTTGCTCTCAGGTTCCGACTTCTTTTAGACTTGTATGGCCCAGTGGGTAACGCCCTTGCTTTCCACCTGAGAGACCTGGGTTCGATCCCGACGTGAGTCAGAAATTTATTTCTGTTCCACACGTGATTGTGTGTTGATGATTTCTATCTTATTCACTCAGAAGGGATAATTCGAATGAAATGTTGTCCATTGGGTCATTGCTGAGTCGGGAAGTTGGGGAAAACTCGCTGGTATGCAAGCAGTTAGCTTGCCCAGGTAATTCCTTGGGTGCAGTTGCTCTCAGGTTCCGACTTCTTTTAGACTTGTATGGCCCAGTGGGTAACGCCCTTGCTTTCCACCTGAGAGACCTGGGTTCGATCCCGACGTGAGTCAGAAATTTATATATATATATATATATATATATATATATATATATATATATATATATTTTTTTTTTTTTTCGTACATACCTGAAAGCGGGCGAGTTTTTTTCCATCAAAGTTTTTTGTTCGTTAATGTCTGGCTGGAGCAGGACATCTTGATCAATTTCAACCAAATTGGCAAAAGCCTCTTTGAGTAATGGGGACAGAGTATCAGTTTTAAGGGCAATAATTAAATACGGTAGTAAGATGGTTTCATTTGACAAATCTTTCCTAGAACTGCTGGGTCGGATATAACGAAATTTAGGTGGCGGTTTCCAAATGGAGAGTAGATTGAGATTTATTTATTTGTTATTATTATTATTATTAGTAGTAGTAGTAATTTAACCACTTTATGTAATTTTTTAACGCTTACTGGACTGGCACGCAAGTTTGGCAAATTAATGATGGGTTTTATTTAGTAAATTACAACTCTTTTAAAATTTTATCACCATTTAGGTAATTTATTAGCCCTTATCGGAGTAGGACAAAATTGTTGTCTGTTAATGGTAGATTTTACTTAGTAAATTACAACTCTGAAAATTTTATAACTTTGTTAATTGAAAATGACGGGAGTATGCTAAAATTATTTAGTCGATTTGTCTCCAAAGCTTAAATTTCGCCGACGATTATATTCCGGACATTCGCACATAAAATTTAAAATTTTCGCATTACATTGCTGTCGGTACATATCAGGATTAGATTAAGTATCCATGGTCAGACGGGGTTGACAGATTCTAAGGCGAGTCCAAATTAATTTTGGGTGTCTGTGCTTTGAAATTTATTAAAAAAGCAATAGCTGTCCAGAGGTTTGCATATGAATAAAAGTAGGAATGATCTTAATCATGTACTTGCATGTGCAACAAGGTGCCTTACCACAACACAGTGCTTGAACAGCATCAGGGAGAATATTGTCACTGAGAGACGAATTTCCTTCCAAGGGACGAATTTTCACATCTTTTATTATTAATACATCTTTTTCAGTCGTTAATAATGTTGTTTATGAGTCTCAAGAGGCTTGATTTATACAAGTAAAAAAGGAAAATAGTCTTAAGTGATCAAGTCATTTACGAAGAGAGGTCATGACCAAGCAGTAGTTTAAAGAACACTGTTGGCTTAACACTTTCCTCCTCCTAACCCAAAGGATTCTTTGTGAAGCTCTCTTTATCATTATCATGAGTATGATATTTTTTTTCTTTCTGCTGTTGACTTTATATCAACGAAAGACGGATTGCTTCTTATCACGATTTTATGTAACCAACATGTTAGATTTTGTAGCGCTTCGTATTCAGTCATTATCAGTTTTTTTTATTGGTTGTTCACACATACATACATACATACATACATACATACATACATACATACATACATACATACATACATACATACATACACGTGATTTACTTACGTATTTAAAATCGTGTTTACTACTTTTGTCCGTTTATATAAACTTTTCAGATTTAATTGTAATCAGAATAATGAAGGTAATCCATGCTAATAAAACAATAAGATTTTATATGTACGTATAGTGTATGTGTATGCATATATGTATGTATAATATATATGTTTGTGTTTGTACTTTTTTTTTTTTTTTTGACTGAAACCATAACTGATGGGATTCGTTTTGTTTTTCCCTTGGCGACGGCTGAAATTAGCTGTCGCATAATGAATTGATCGGACAGATGTATTGTGAAACTTAATAGTCACCGTTTAGAAAGTGAATCTAAGAAATTTACTTACGTTGTAGCCATCTGTACACTACGAACTCTGTGTTTTGTGCGATATCACTACATTACTATGTCAGTAGAAAAGGAAAATATCCCATGAAATTTTTAGTAGTATTGCAGCGGTTATGAAACTACGAGATATTTGAATGTTTTTTTTCAAATATTGACGTGTTTTAGGAACATTTTAAAGCCTCTTTTATGTCGCTGTTGTATTTTTAATTCCTCCTCTGGAGTTCAGACAAGCCATGTTATAAAATGTGAATGAATCGGTAGTTTTACTCGAAATGCCATGAAAAAGCGGAACGCCCTTGGTATAAATGGGGAAAAACCAAGTTATGAAACTGTAATATTATTGGCATTTGCACAAAAGTCTGACTTTTAATCGGGCTGATGAAAATGCCCTAACGTCTGAGGCTTATTGTTCATTTGAGAGAAATGTCTGATGGTTTTTCTTCCATGACGAAACATTTTTTTTACTCTCGTTGTATCAGAATTTCTTACGTTCACGTAATAGAATAATCTCGTTTCACATTTCGTCACGATTTTCCAACAAAATGTTTTGCCAGATCAGTGGAAATTGAGCTCAGAAAGGTAATGTGTGTTTAGATAGTAACAATTGCAAGTTATTATTATCCACCCTTCGAGTGCTCTTTATGGTTGCAAAATAAATGACATTTAAACAGTTACTTAAGTAGTGTACCTTGAATTTTGACATTTGCTTCCTGATAGCGATTATAATTATAAAAAACCTTGAGTAATTCGTGATTCTCTTTGCGATCTTATATGTTTACTCAAAAAAACCTTGATAATGGATTTGTGTTCATCCATATTTACATTGATTTTGATGCTGCCTTTTGCTGATCTAATCATAACACTCGTAGATGTTGTAAGGTAAGGAAGTGATCTTGGCAATTTTCAACACTGAAAACTGATTTGGGCATTTTGGCTTGAGAAGAACTCTTAGTAAAACCATACTTATTTGTTTAGTCGTATCAAGATCGTAATCAAAAGCATTTAATTTGAAATGTTGAGTTGGTTAGTCAAGCTTTTTTTTTAACAGCCCTTTGTTACTCATTTATTACATTCAGAAAGCTGGGAAATGTACGATGTATGTGAAAACGCTACATTTTGCGTATGTATATTAAGGTCATTTATTTCACAGACATTTATTTGTTTGATAATGTGTGTATATTATTACCCAAGTTAGATTTTTATGGTATTTCTATTCTAATAAGTCTGCCGAGTTTTCTGTGATTTTAATTATTTGTTGAAAATTGGAACCTTTTTAATAAATTTCACTTAGGTTGTTTCAACACTAGATTTCTATCAGAATCTTAACAGTTGTATGATTTACTTTGTTGTTGTCAGATCTGTAATTGAAACCATTCCCTCAGGTAAAATCCAGATTTCTGTTATTAGAAGCTCAGTCTTCCGATGTCTGTGATTCTAGCTACAGTATTGCTATAGCATAGAGACGCATTCAGTTTCTTGTGACTAGAACCATGGCAACAACACCAGGATATTCCGATTCCTCAGATTTGGACAAGTGGTCAATACTCAAGTACCGTGTGTCTAAGTTGAAATGACAAGTTTCTCATTAAATTTCTGGGACGTTAGAATGTCCTCATATAGACTTTATCAACTCTGTTGCGTGTTTCTTATCTGATTTTTCTGTTATCCAGCTCAATTCGATGTCTCGATTGCGACTTCTTCATCCTTAGTCAAACTCTGGAAGTAATTATAGTCTAATTATTGTCACCTAGGGGGTAAAGGAACCCACTTCTACATCGTTTTTTTTTTTTTTTTTATACTCTACTAAAAGGATTTACTTGCTTTTTGCCACTATTGTAAACAGGTGTGTTTGTGGGTGTGTGTTTACGTTTTCATTTTGGAAAGGGGCCTAATAATCACGTAGAAATTTAGCGTAGTTACCATTTAAGTAAACAGTTATCCATAGCATGTAAGAGTGTATAGATAACTGTGTAAAACTTCCGAGTATTGGCTATCAAGATTGTTTTGTTTAGGCGTATAGAAAATAACAAAAAATCAAAGATTAATTACAACTTTGTTTTACTTATTAGGCAGAGTATAAATACTATCTAATTACCTCGTTAGTTTAACTTGATTGAATAGTGGGGTGCAGAGTAATTTCACCTTTATTTTGGGGGAGGTGATGACTTCTTATACAATACCTTATTATCATAGAGTAATGGAAGCGAATGTTAATTGATGGCAAGCTATGAGGATGATTTATGACGGTTTTTGATTGACTGGTCGCTACTGTGCCTGTAAGAAGTGGGTTAATTTTCTGTTTAATCTGCTTCGAAGTATGATGATGAAGGGGCTGACGGTAGCTGGAGGAAGGGTCTAAAGGTGATGATTCTGATGATGAAGGGTGATGCTGCTTGTGGGGAATGATTTATATGGTCACTGGAGCGGAGTCCTGAATGAGAGAGGAGAGGAGTGTTTTGGCAAGTATCTCTGTCTGCCTGTCTACCTTTTTTGAGAAATGAAGGCATTGTTTTACAGTTTCACAAGGCTGCTGTATAAAGTTTGTAAAAAAATCTGATAAGTGGAAACTGTGTTTTCGAAAGATGAAATATATAATGATTATTACCTTAATACCATTGCATTGTGGAAAGTAAATAGGAAAAAACCGGGATGGGCGAAGTGATTATTATTCTGGCGAGAGACGGGACAGGAAGAAGGCATAGGGATGGGGGTGGGTGTTAGGGGGAGGGTGGATATGGATGGGGGTGGGGCAATGGGAAGGGGAGGGGAGTGGTGTTGGTTGATGTGCACAGTGGTGGGGATGGTGGTGACCAGACGGATTAGTGCACTCATGATGTACCGCTCGCAGTGCCTCCTGTGTGATTGTTTTCCCCAAGGTCTGAAATAGACCATAGTTTTCCTATTCAGCTTAGCCACCACTTCCCTAAAGGGTTTCGGGCCTCATGCCTACGTTCAAGTAGTAGATCCAACCTCTGTTGCAGAGTTTCATTGGTGTTCCGTCCTTCTTCGCCAGTCGCGTTTGATAATGGAGCTTGTTGCAGCAAAATGTCGCGAATCAGGTTGCACTGTTGGCGGGATTTGCAACACAGCGGCCTGCATGCCTTTCTTGATTGGTGGCCGATAACGCTTCTTCGAATAGTTATCAAAAGGAAAACATGATCCCGCGCTCTTTAATAATTAATTCCAATTCTTCATCCCGCAACGATTTTTTAGTATTGCTATTACGTCTGTGGAAAACATAATTCTGTGGTTATTATGATAGCTGGGTGAGAAAAGAAGCCAGTGAGGATTTGTCCCAAAATAGTCTCTGTCTTCGATTAAGGGAGGATCAAAGCTCTCGCGCATGGATTCGGACAGGACGAACAGAGTGACGTCACAAGCCAGATCCGGTTACCGGCAAGATGCTTGTGTTGGCTAAGCGCACCGATGCCACATTTACCATTTTTAATTCCAAAGCTTCTCTTCGACTGCTCTTTTCCCACACGTGAGCGGGATGTGGATCATCCTTCGTTTTTTGGAAATCATCGGTGACTACTATGGTTATTACACTAAAAATATGCGTCATATCCTAAGGTTAGGAAAAGAAATTGACAAAACAATATTACTCGAAGAATGTGGGAACAAGATAATGCTATATAGAAATATGCGCAATTTGGCTGTTGTTTAGTAAGTTGCTCTCTCTCTCTCTCTCTCTCTCTCTCTCTCTCTCTCTCTCTCTCTCTCTCTCTCTCTCTCTTTGAGCCAATCCTTTTCAAGAGAGCTCTAATTAAAGTTATGGCCTTACCTTTCCCCCGGTTACACTGGCTTTTGTTAATGGATTTAATTAATAATTGATGCAAGTCTTTCACCGTGTTATTGGAAGAGTAATTGGATACGATTAGTCAATATTTTGTATGTTGGGGTGCAACAGCGCCTCTTGACCTTTCAGGCATTATTTATGGGTGTAGTATATCTCGGCAGTATGCATACACGGGACATAAATTTTGCCTAATGACTCGCCGAAAGTCACTGCATCACTCTCACTTGTTTGCCGCCGCCGCCGCCATGGGGCCAATTTATACCTGTCTGGTTCCGGTGCTGCGGGAGAGTGAGCTTAAGGTTTCTTTTTATTGTTACAGTTTTTTCACTCGTTCCTTCCTTCCTGCCTTCCTCTTCACCTTTTTAGAGCTTAGAGACTTTCTGATCAAGCTGTGGCAGTAATAACAAAGACACACATGTATATATATATATATATATACATACATACATATACACATACACACATGTATGTGTATGTATATATATATTATATATATATATATATATATATATATATATATATATAGTGTGTGTGTGGCTGGGTGGGTTGTGTACTGGGCTCTGATTAGCAAGGTCAGTGTTTCGCTCCCACCGTACCGTCCACTAGTTTGCTCAGTTTTGAAAAAGGGGCGTGGGGCTAGCAACCTCATTCCTAGAGACTTGCTGATAACCAGGAGGTTCTACCCTGGTGCCGGAAGTACATTATACATAAGAATAATAGATTGTACGTATAAAGTTTTTAGTAAAACTAATACGACTATTATTTCTGTATTAGTCTTCCTCGCGACCCTTTGTGATTTCCTATTTATATGTTTTCTATTAAAAGATATATGGCCGTTATTCATTGCGTTATCCTTTTTTTAGCTGGGAAGTTCCTTAAACGCTGTGGAATTTCCTCATTTACTGCGTTCTTGTGCTTTGGCCTGTCTTAACGTTGGGTATAATTTCTAATTTTATTTCCATTTTTATTTATTATTGTTTGCATTTTTATTTATTCCTATTTACCAATTCTGTCCATTCGGCGTTCTAGAATGGCTTAATTGCATGTATACCTTAATGAATTAAGTACCTTTATTTTAATTATCTTAATATTCCTCTCTCTCTCTCTCTCTCTCTCTCTCTCTCTCTCTCTCTCTCTCTCTCTCTCTCTCTCTCTCTCTCTCTCTCTCTATTCCGCTTGTTTTCGCAATATGAGTCTATCACGAAAATCTTAATTGATTTTGCTAAATCTGCATTGGAGCTCAAACACAAAATATGGATTCGGTGTTTGCAGCAAA
>NC_089759.1:23526656-23531656 GCF_040412425.1 Macrobrachium rosenbergii
TTAAACAAGCATTGTCTGTTCAGTGGCTTAAGACCGAAGGCAGCCGTAATACTGTGGTACATCTTGTACAATTTACAAGTAAATGTGACTGCCCAGACAACATGAATGTAATATTTAAAAGGATACTCAGTAAACTCAAGCAATCGAGTGTCAGACAAAGCATATAACAGAAAATGTTATGAATCCTGTACGAACTAAAAATTGTAATCGTTTAGAGTTATTGGTCATCGTGGCGTGCGTGTGCGTTTTTGTGCACAAGGCACGCCTTAGTCCGCTGCCGGTCAGGTTACCGTCGAGGTCAAGGTGAAGGGTGTAACGATCGAGTGTTATTGTCTGTATGTAGAGAGCAGTATGCGAAATTTAAACTTGTTTAAAAGAATTTAGCTGTGTGTTTTGTAAAAGTTAACTATGACGCATACGTGCTGTAGTACATTATCGGTTCTGATTGGTATATGCAGTATACATTATTTTATGCCCGCAACTCCGATTATGACTGGAGTGAAGTACTGACATATATATATATATGTATGTATGTATGTATGTATGTATATATGTGTATGTATATATATTATATATATACAATATATATACACACAAAATCAAGATGCGTGTTGGTGATTTATCAGAGGTTGAGTAAAACGTGCAACTAAGTAAAAAGTTAGTATGCTTGAAACCTCCTCAGTGCTTCGACAGACTTGTAAGATTTACTTGTTGTAGGGCGAAAGAAAACCGTATGCTTTTGTTCAAGATTTGGTCTTGTAAGAAAATAAGATTTTTCTATTGTAAGGAATTTGGGAAGGACGATTTAAGTGTATGTATGAAAGCAATTTTGCATTAAAAAGCGCATGCTCTCTCTCTCTCTCTCTCTCTCTCTCTCTCGCTCTCTCTCTCTCTCTCTCTCTCTCTCTCGGCCTTACAATCACATAAGATCATGTCCGATTCTGGTTGGAGATTGAACAATATCGGAGCGTCTCCTTAAAATAAAGTACGTCTCTGTTGAACTTAAGTAGCGATTTCTATACATGATTGTTAGTCGATTCTTGTGGGGCGTAGGAGCGAAGAGAGAAAGGGAAAAAATATAGGCGCGAGTGACCATTGCTACATAAAAAAAAAAGTAGGGAAGACCCCGGTAGGGATATCCTCGGTGAGGTTAGCAATCATCAGATGTATTTTCTCTTTCTCAAAAATATGGATTTCATATCTTACGCCAAGAGTAAAGTGTCCCATCAAGGAAGTGTAATTAGAATATTGTATCAGGACCAATAAGTTGCAGTTCGGGTTTTGAATCAAGTTTCTTTAGTTCGCTTAAATTATTTCAAACACCCCTTTTTTCGGTCTGACTGGGACCCACATAAAAATCTGGAATTTTCTCAGCCCAGAGGAGGCGATGGCGTAAAAGGGTTTCTTTACTGAAGTCGCGTTTATTTATACACTTTTACTTTCTTTAAAAATAATTTTGATTTTCATTTGAAACTGATATATACGTGTGATATCAGCTCAACTCTTATCATTTTGCTGGGATGCATTAGTTTGACCACGTATATACAGGTTTTTAAACTTGGCCATGTAAATTCGCACAGACTGACACACCTTTCAAAATACCGTCATGCGAGGCATATAAGTGGTAGCAGATAGGTAACAGTGACTATATAACCCGAAGAGAACGATTACGTAATGAGCAGTCCTATTAAGGATACCACGCGATCTATCCTAGTTGCCAAATGCTATTTATAGACGTAAAGGAGTGAGTGAAACGTCCTTTTAAAAATAAATTGTCCATTAAACGCCGTGCGGGAGTTTTTATTTTGGGAAGAAGGCTTATAAGGTGACTGGCCAGTTTTATCTGGACACTTCAAATGCTCTTCGTTTTTCTGTTGTTGTTGGTATCAAATATTCTGAGAATGGTCGCTACCTCCTCTCCCCCTCACGTTTACACGCTTTAGTTTTACTGCTTGCATTTTTGCTCTTATTTTTTCCAAGTTAAAAAAAAAAAATTTGTGATATTTTTTAACCGTTTCTCTGTATGAAAAACTATGGGAAATTGTTGAATATTATTTCTTTGCATTTTGGTTTTATTTTATTTTTTTAATGTTAAATGCAGATTTTAGATATTTATTTACAATTTTTAAATGTAAAACGTAATGGAAAATATACGGTGCTTAGTTGCTATAAATGCCACGAATCCTTTGTAAATGGAAACTCTAGCATCCAGACATTTCAGTGGCATCTTTTTCATCTCTAAGTAGGAAGTTTTACTACACATTTTGGATGTTACCGGTCATTACTTAGAGTACAAAGCATTTCGAAAGTGGTACATTCTTGTATGGAAATGTCACTAGAGGTCGTTGTGCTTTTTGTTAACTGATTACATGCTGCAGTGCTTAAGAGAAATATGATTACCTAGTTGTTTTTATTTCTAACGAGCAATTGTAAAATAGGAGCTCACGATTCCGAGTGCAACTGTATGTTTTTCAAATGAATTTTCATTTTGTAAAAGATTGTAGAAATACAATCACGTCGTATCGCAGTCGCGTACATATGGTTGGATGGAGTAAAAAAAAACTTGCTTATAAGAAATTCTGTTTTCTTTAAACAGGACTGCAGCTTCGTTCACTTTTCATGAACAAGAGTAACATGAAACCGTCTCTTCTACATATTTACATTGTATCCAAGGGAATGTTTCCCTCACTGAAGTATTGAAAGTATAACTCGAAATAATCTCAACGATCATTCCTTCAGAACACATACATTGTCACAATTACTTCTTTAAGGAATGAATTGGATTTATCGTAGACTCAGGTCTCTGGTCTCTGTACTCAGAGAATTTTATTCGCATCAAGAAGCAAAGGCTGAAGGTAATAATTACCTTTCCAGTAATAATCTCGTCTAGATAACTGACGACTTTGAGTGAATATCATGATCTCCATGTCTCCGAAGAACCCTCCACCTAGCAAAGATACAACATCGTAAAAGAGATTACCGATGTATGTATTATGTTGCTTGCAAAAGAAAAACACCGTTCCATTAAGGAGCTGCACGAAGGCCGGACTTCACGCGGACTGGCTTTTAATGAGACTCTCTTCATAGTCAATAATGTGCAAAGAGGACGTGCCAACTTTAATTTGGCCTGTCAAGAAGTGTGCACAGGCAGATGGACTTTGCTCAGGAACCCGTGAAAAGAACGCTAACCACCCCTTGAAGAATACGTCGCGCAGGGAGAGGGAGAATTAACAGTGTTAATAAAATATCCTGGTAAACTATTCGAAATTGTTGAAGTTTTAAGAATTTAGAATATCTGAAGAACGCATAAAAACAAATTTACAGGTAAAGGGGGTAAAAGACACTAAAAAATGACTCTCTAAATCGTGATGTTAAATTTTTATTCTTGTTGTTGTTGTTGACGATAAAAAATGACTCTCTAACTCGTGATGTTAAATTTTTGTTGTTGTTGTTGACAAACAGTAAAATTAATATATTTTAGTGACAATATCTGTACTCTCGTGATTAGGTTTGCACCGCCTTGTCCATGTGCTGTTTTGGGACATCGACCCTCCATGATCATCATGCTAAGAAAGATAGCCTTTAATAAGTTAATTTAGTACTACCCCTCAGTGATTGTCCTTCTTCAGTGACTTGATCCACAAGCGTATAATGACGGCTAGCTTCTTGAAAGTTATACCTGTTACCCAAGAGGCCCCTCCACCAAGAGGCTACAGAGGTGACAGACTTTTTGAAAATCTCAAGACTGCATAGAGAGTTCACTTCCATTTAAGTACTCCCACAAGAGGTCTGCTAAGAGGGTTTGCTCCTGCAAGCCTACCAAAAAAAGATGACCTCTTGAATGTGCCTTCCACTGTTGCGGCTATACTATCTCTCTCTTCAGGCTCTCTCTGATGCTTGGAAAAAACTGCAGGGGACAAGTACCTCTTCCGATTACAAACAAAACGAGAGATGCGCACTTGACTGCACTTTATTTACAAGCACCCTCACTTCACAGGAATGTATTTATTTCTTCTTCTTCTTCTTCTTCTTCTTCTTCTTCTTCTTCTTCTTCTTCTTCTTCTTCTTCTTCTTCTTAAGAATTTCCGTAACTTTTATCATTGCAGTATGATTTATATTAAATTTTAGCATAAATTTTTTTATGACCCAGACGCATGAATTTTTTTTAAGTAACACCAGCTTCATGCTGTTGGCTTCCTGTTTTATAAGTAATGATTGGGTGACTTGACAAAATTCCATGGATATGAAATTACCGCCTGACAAGATGCAGTCCTAACAAGAAAGTATTATTGAACACCAAAACATTTACGTTTCCTCTGAGCGTTTTAGCATTATGACTATATTTTTTTCTCAAGTAACATGTGGTAGGGAAGTCAGAGAATCACGAGACATCGGACCTGGACATTCTTCCGGTGTTTGAATCTTTATCAGCTGTGCAGCGACTTCATACGCATTCACACATATATGTGTATGCCTGTATAGATGTTAGAATCTTTCTCAGCTATGTAGGGACTTCATACACATTCACACACGTTTATATATACATTATATATAATGTGTGTGTTTGTGTTATAATCTTTCTCAGCTGTGTAGCGACTTTATACACATTCACATGTATATATGTATATATATATATATATATATATATATATATATATATATATATATATATATATATATACTGTATGTGTGCGCGCGTATGCATACACTTATACATTAAACTCATCAGTAGGACTTCAGCCCTCCCGCCCTTATATACACTGTGCCATTTGCTCCCGTAGACAAAGTTCTTTGCTTCTGAATGTGAATACTTTCTAGCTGTTACACTTACCCGCCTCTTCAGCCATTTTCCATGAATCCCAGTTCTCCTTCTTCCTATCACTCAAGTATGATACGCTCTTTTAAACAGCCTCTGTCCACCTGTCAGTTTGACTTAGCAACTTACAATCCCCTGGTCCAACTTTTACTTACGTTAACTTGTTTGCTACGTCCTCTCTCTC
>NC_089759.1:23536656-23591656 GCF_040412425.1 Macrobrachium rosenbergii
TTATTGAGCTTTTTTCTTTTTTTTCGGAAAAATAATTCGGTTTTTTTAATATTTGAAAGGAAAAAGTGAAAGGTATTGTGACACTTTGCGCCTGAGAAAGAACAGTAAAATGGTTTCGAATAGAGATGAATGTAGTGGAGAAAAGAATACCAGTGGCTTGGCAGTAATAAAAAATGAAGTGGATAAGCTGAACAAAAGGTGAAAAATATTGAAGTGAAAGGGGGTTTAATGGAAGCACTGGGAAGCGGAGTTGTCGGGTTTGCGAAACTGTTTTGATGAAAGTGCCAAGTTATTCAGAAATTAACACAGTTATATGCCACAGAGCAGGCATGGTGTCTTTTTTTAGTAGGAGTGTCAGTGTGCTGCTGATGAGACTAGTTTGCTATGTATATAAAAGGGCGCTCGTGCGTGGGTCAAGTTAATGGATGTGTACAATCTTCTGAGTAGCTTATAATTTCTGAGGAAATGCAGTGATAACTTCATACTCTTTCTTTTACAGGTTTTTGAGAAATTTCTGCCAGATTTTTTTTTTTTTTTTTTTTTTTTTAATTCAGATTTTTGACCAATGAATAATCTATAGATATTAAAGTGAAAGGTGGAAATATTGTGACCCAAGTGCACACTACCTTGACTGTGGGTAAATGGAAAAATAACGAAGATTGTGATCTGTTGGGCCAGGGTGAAACATTAGGATGAGGGCTCTTGCACTGACAGACAGGAAGCTTCAGAACTTTGTCCCCCTGTGTTAGTCACACTTTGTTGTCATTCTAAAGGGTTGTGTCATAAATTGTAGAAATTATTCATATTCAAAGCCCATACACGAGTAAGGTTGACACTCTATGAGCCTTGACAATAAAATGCCTCGCCGAGTGGCAAGTTATTGCTTAGCAACCGAAGTCTTCCTTTTTTCTTGGGTTTGAGTTGATTTTTTTATTTAGGTGATTTCTGCTTTGTAAAAGTTTGAGTGGTTATGATTATAGCTCAACAGTCTCATGAGTGAGTAGTCTAGTGTGGTGCGAGCCGACTGGTTTAGTGGTCAGTGGTCAAGATAATCTGGTCATATTTATTATTTGTACTTTAATATAATTTCATTTTATTATGAAAGTCTGTTTGAGCGATAAAAATTTGAATGGTTTTATTTGTCAGTATACTGACATGATCTCGTTCTGTCACACTCACACGTGTATTTTACATTTACGCTCAGTGACAAAACCGGTGATACAGCGTCTTGGATTTCATTTATTTCATAAGTCTCGTCTGGGTCCAGACTCGTGAAACGAAGGAACAAGTCTTAATGCTCAGCCAAAGGTTTACCCGTTTCAACTTAGAACTGGTTTATGAAGTAATAAGCTCATTATCACTGCTTATGTCACTTTCACGGAAGTGGCGGCTGAAAATGTCCGTCTAATGCATTTTGTTTCTAAGAAAAGAACAGGGAAAACTAAAGGAGAAAATAAGACTGGAGGCATATCTGGAACCAACATAAATAAAAAGGCATTGTTTGAGAGGTAAATATAGATATAAAATTGTTAGTGATAATGAACAGATCTTCATCACGTGTCAACTTCACATCTCCTGACAGGTATATCTTTCTCCCTGTTACCCACTATCAATTTTCTGCCCTTTTCGAAACGAGTATGTGCTTGTGTTTGAATGTTTTCAATGATATTGAACAAGACATTAATTTAAGTCGAAGATTTATGTCAGTCTGGAATATAAGTAGGTATTCTTAACATGATGATGGGTTGAGAATAAACATTTCATCATTCACGAAAAGTTGCTCTTTAGATCTTAGCAGAAAGTGCAATGTTTATGCTTGGTTACTTCCAGCCAGTGTTTCTGTATATAACAATTGGTTGCTTTTAATGTAACAAAGAATTCGTTACTGTGATCTGATTATTTTCTAACTGATTATTCGCTTCCCTAATATTTCTGGATACGTTTTACACTGAAAAATTGGAATTGGAATTTGGGGAATGACATAAAGAAAATCCCCATCCATCCTGGGATTCTGTCCGGTATGCCTACCAACATCATTTCTCTACCAAATTTGGATTCAAGGTTTTCGAACGAAAACATATCCTAAAACTATTAAGGAAATCGAGAAATAAGGGTCGTTGCATTTTTATAAATCTGGTGAATGTGACCAGTAGGTTTCATTTGGTCCTATAGATGGAATATTCAGCGGCTCCTGCCGCGTAAAAGATTTTTTATAATACCTTCGGTTCTTTGTATGCACAATCGCTTTGCATTTTGTCGCGTTTTTTCTTTAAAAACTACCCATAAAAACTATCAGCTGCCGAACGACGCCAAACTATCTTTATTTTTCCTGCAGAATGCTGCGAACTGTTTTTCGCCTTGGATTGAAAGCGTTTTGCCAGTGCTATAATGAAGGATGACCTGGAAGACTTTGACAGAAAAAAACGATTATTAATAATAATGATTATAATAAATAAGAATAGAAGTAACATTATTTTTATCATTATCAGGAGTCATGTGGATGATGGTTGAGAGGGGGGAAAAAATAGAGAATCACATGCATACAGCCACGTGAAGGAGTTATAAATAGGTTATAAGTGGCGACACACCTGATGGTTCATTTCATGGCAACAGGTAGTCATGTGGTTTCTGATGTTTTTATACGATGAACGTTTAGTAAATCACAGTTCCTCTCTCTCTCTCTCTCTCTCTCTCTCTCTCTCTCTCTCTCTCTCTCTCTCTCTCTCTCTACGTCTGATCGGTTGCAGGTGACAAATCTTAAGGATTTTTTTTTTAATTCTGGTTCTTGAACTGTTGTATGATTTACCTGTGTTTTTTGTAATTCGTTTGATTAAATTTAGGAGGATATATACAATCCACTCAGTTTTTTTTTTTCAATCGTAACAGCAATCATTGTTAATGGCACTCTGTAAGCAGTCGGAGGTGCTAGCAAAAAGGCTGGGTTCCAAATCTGGGGCTTTTGAGTCCAGTTTCCCGGCCTGCACCACTTACTGCAAGAGAATGTGGTTAATAGGAATTGAGATTCTTTGACGATATGACGACAAGTTCTTGATTCTTTTAAAAATGCGGCAATCCCGTAAGGAGCTAGTTTTTCTCCGCCATATTTTTGCATAGAGGGTACATATCACAGTCCTCCAGTGCCAACGTTCTCCATTGAAGAGTTCGTTTTGGTCTTTAGAAGATATCGACCTGGTCCGTTTTTTTTTCTTAGGTAATTAAAATGCGTCACTTCACCCAGCAACTCTGGTTTTTAATGTCTATTTTGATGTACTGTGTCCAATTTGCGGCTTAGTTTTGAAGAACAAGGCTGAAAAAGAATAGCAGCAGTTTAAAGCTTTGTTACTGGAAGATCAGACTTATTTATTCTCAGCAATAAAGTATTTACCAGGACGGTCAGGCTTACATTGGATATTGGATGATTGAAGGAAATCAGTGATAAGAAAAATTAAGAACTGCAAATATTTTTTCCAAGTTACATAGAAATATTAGAATGGCGCCTAAATCATAGACTAAAGCAACTACAGTTGTTGTGGAGATATATAAAGAAATATGTCAGTAATTCATTATATTTTTTTGGTATGTAGGGAATTGATTTTATCTTAGTGTCACTTCACTTTGAAACTATTAAAAATCTAATTATTTTCAGTAGACACAAGTGCTGAAAAATCTGGCCTAGATCTGTTCTTGGTTGAACTATTTCTTAGGAGAAAGTAGGCGCGCATGTGTGTCAATGTATATTATATGCAAATATATTGATAAACTTTCTCTTTTTCTCTGAAGCGGATGGCATCAGACACGGAACTTGTTATTACATAAGCTTTATGTTCAGAATGTTTGAAGTGATTGTTATAATTCGCAGTTTTCTTCGGTCAAGTAGTTCTGGCATCAGATTTATGGTCTCTCTCTCTCTCTCTCTCTCTCTCTCTCTCTCTCTCTCTCTCTCTCTCTCTCTCTCTCTCTGTGTTATTTTTGTTGTATCTCCGGATTTCAAGTTATTCCAGCAGGCAGTTACTTTGTCTAACGTAATTTACAGTTATTTTAATCCATTGTACAGTTGACGGCGAAGTCGGATATTAAGAAAAACTTGTCGGTTATGACATTATTAAAATTAGAAAAAAGTGGTAATGTGACACGATGCTGTTTAGCGTCGCTCTTAGAATTGCCTGTAATTTGAAAAATTTTAATTCCTTTTTGCACTATGCAAAAAAAATGTTGGATTAAGGATTACTAGTTTTATTTCCCCCCCTCCCACTATATACATTATATATATATATATATATATATATATATATATATATATATATATATATATATATATATTTATATTTATATATATATATGCACGTGTGTGTGTAAGACGTGTCCAGTCTGTCGTGTTTGGTTTTACATTTTTCAGTGCTAAATTGACGCTCATTAGCTGTTTTCAAATATGTTGCAGCTGCTCAGGTGTGTGTGTATATTAAGTGAAGATGATTACACTGCCAAGAATATCCCTGCAGAAGGGAAGGATACCGACAAAAAAAAAAAAAAGTGGGCTGATTAATTACTTGCGGTCTCGGTCTCATCTAAAAACACTTAAAAGAAGCTTACATTGCAACTCTTGTTTTGCGGATGGGTGGATGAATATTATGAAAGGGAATTAGAAGAAAATAGATTTTAAAAAAAACGAGCTTTCTTTTCGTAGGGAATTAAGATATTGAACTTTTCCTCTGTAGCGTCGAGACTTGTGATTAGTGCAAAATTCAGGTCATGTCTCAGTGTGGGGACGTTCATGTGCGGTGTTAAAAGGCTTTAAAATAGGAGATGATTAGTCAACATGTTAATGACCGATCTACCTGCATACAGTTTCTTGACTGCAATATCTTACTATTCTGAAAACTTAGTGGTATGAAATGCAGTATATATAGATCCCACTGAAATATGAATGCAACATTTGACAAGATCAAACGGTCTATTGTTTTCTGGCGTAAAGAGCTTGATTTTCCTTGAACCACTTGTGCAGTCTCTCTCGCAATACCTTGGTCCTACACAGCTACCTCTGGAATTTTTTTGTATGCCCACGCTTCCTCTTACACAGAGAGAGAGAGACTTTTGATGTAAATATATGATCGGTTTGGAATTGAAAGTGTGTTGATAATTCTAATGCATTATTGCTTCATAGCGCCGAGTAAGCTAAATGGCAGATTATTTTAGTCGAAGTAAGAGGAGTTATTTGCAGCATTAGCCGACGAGTTTTAAAACTTATCAGATTGCAGATCAACACCCGTCAAACTTGTTGGCGAATGAGAAGAGAGGAAGACGAAGAAGAAGAAAAGGTTCAAGAGAGAGGCAGAGGAGATCAAGACAGGCCGGGTGAGAATAAAGAGCCCAAGTGAGAGATGAGTAGCTTACCTCGAAGCCGGAAAGAAAATACCAGGCTCACCTGGCCGGACTTGGAAGGGATTCGGCCGTTTAGGTCAAGTATAGAGAGAGTTCCTGCGGAAGGGAAACGAGGGGGGAGAGAGAGAGAGAGAGAGAGAGAGAGAGAGAGAGAGAGAGACTCTAGACTTGAGCAAGATTATATCTATGGGAATGAATTGCCGGTCGATTTTGTATGCATTGACTAGTTCAACAATTAAATTTGAAACAAAATCATATTTTTAATTTTCTGTAAAAGAAAACTGTTGTGCCGGCTTTGTCTGTCCGTCTGCACTTTGTTCTGTCCGCTCTTTTTTCTGTCCGCCCTCAGATCTTTAAAAACTTCTGAGGCTAGAGGGCTGCAAATTGGATTGTTGATCATCCACCCTCCAATCATCAACCGTACTAAATTGCAGCCCTGTAGCCTCAGTAGTTTTTATTTGATTTAAGGTTAAAGTTAGCCATAATCGTGCTTCTGGCAACGATACGGGATAGGCCACCACCTGGCCGCGTTTAAAGTTTCATCGGCCTTGGCTTATGCAGTATTATACCCAGACCACCGAAAGATAGATCTATATTCGGTGGCCTTGATTATGCGCTGTAGCGGGTGTACAGAAAACTCGATTTCTTCGGCGCATTTTTTACTTGTTTATTCTTGTGTAAGCGAAATAAGTCATAAACTGACAATATTGTTGTGGTATTTGGTTATGAAACGGCTGCTATGATTTCGTTTTGGTTTTGCAGCTGAAATTCACTTATCTTTGAGTATATGAGTAAGATATGAAAAGGTACACGTAGTATCTCATCTTGGCACATTGAAGGTAATAGCCATCATTTGGTTTTGGAAATTTTGTTTAAATGTGTGTGTGTATGTATATATATATATATATATATATATATATATATATATATATATATATATATATATATATATTATATATATTTTATATGTAAATTTTTATGTGGAAAATTTCTGCACTTATGGTTCCTCCACGGTTCAACTGTTACAGGAAGCGTTATTACAGTTTAGTGAGCACAGCAGTTCTGGAACACACGAGTAATATACTGACTATTTCTTAATTAAAATCCTTTCGTTTAATAATTGTTTAAAGTGTTGTGTTAGTGGTTCGTTAGCTGAAGTGTGGAATGAGAGGTAGCTAATAATAGTATTAGAGACCTTGCCTTTTTTTTAGTTAAAGGTAATTTTTTTTTTCAGCCATGAGTAAATTTTAGTGCTACACTGTTAAGAAATTATTCTTGCAGCTCTCTATACTTCGGAGGAGATAATAATACTTGAACTTACTTCACTGGTCAGTAATATTGTAAGTTCTTAATGTGCTTAGTTATTGCGAAGTTTTTTCTCATGGACGTAAATTTTAAATGTATTTTGTTGATGCACTGATAACTAGTTTGAGAACTTTTGTTTATTTAATGAATATTGAGTTTAAAAGAAGTCGTTGTAGTTCGCTGTAATCTGGTCATCTGGTGCAAGTCGTAAGTTTAGAATGAAAGGGAGATTCGTTGTTAAATATACTGTAGTGCAGAAGAATATTATTGAAGTAAATTTATCCAGTTTTGTCATTGCATCTTAAATACTTCAAAGCTCCCAGAGAATGGCAGACAAAGAAGTCGCAGGTTTTAAAAGATATTCAAATTCTTCCGTTTAGTTTTTTATTGCCGGTAATGGAGTGTGTTATTGCCACGCATAAGGTGTAGGTTTAAAAATCTCAGCCCCCGTAGGGGAGTAGTGCCGTCAGTGTACCTCACTCGGTGCACTGTAGGCAGTACTTAAGGTTCATTGCAGCTTCCCTTCTGCCCCTAGCTGCAACTCCTTTCGTTCCTTTTACTATACTTCCGTTTTTTCATCTTACTTCCCACCCTCTCACAAACAATTGTGTCAACATTATTTTCAGCGCAGAATGACGTCATAGGTCCCAGCGCTTGGCCTTTGGCCTAAATTTGATACTCCAGTTGAAAATCTCAGCCATTTTAAGAAGTGAACGGTCTCAGAAGATAAAGACCAGTGTATGTTTTTATTGGCCTGCCTCTTATTTTATACGATTGCTTTAGGAGCAAGAGCATGTGCAAACCTAAAAGCTAGCTCAATTTAACTGCAACAACGATCCTGTTTTTCGGGGCAGTCGATAAATCTCGAGCGGCTTTCAGTTATAAAACTGCTGAATCGCCTTCATTTTTTGTCCATAGTGTCGATCGGCATCTTGGGCCATTAGTTATTAACCCTGAACGTTCTCTTCGGCATTGTAAACGCATCAGATTCTTTTTTAATTTGGGCTTGTCAGGGCCTTAAAAACCAGAGTATTTTTAACATCTCCAGGATTTACCGATGGTTCCTGAAAACTCTTAAGACGAACGTTTACCAAAATTAGACTGAATTGATAAGAAGGTAATATCAGAAAATTGTGAAATTTGCAACCTGTCAAAATGACAGTGAAGCCTATAATTTGATTAATCTCTCATTGCACTTCTGTTGCTTTGTGTTGTTTAAAGATATATGACGATTTTAGTAATAGAAAGTAATCCCAAGTTCAGGCCGCCCCACCGTCCGCGCCCCCCTTTTTTTACCTGCTCCGTTAAAGGTATGGCACTTGAGGGGCAAGTAAAAGTAATGGTATTCAGGTTTATCTTGGTAAAAGCGATAGGTCGACATATAAAGTATAACTTGTAGAGACGGAAGAAGATATCCTTATATGAGGATAAATAAAAAAAAATATATATCCAGTCCTTCGAGATAGAAAATCTCAAATCCCATAAAGCTGTTCCCAAGGGTTATACTCTATTTAAAAAGTTACAGAACCGTGTATAATTGGCTAGGCTGAAACTTGAAGATTGTTTTGAAAATCTATAAAATTAGTTTTCGTCCCATACTTGTTATTTTCTGTTTGGTGAAATTTAGGCATTTATACAATGTATATGTTAACAGATTTATATCACATTCTCTACAGACGGAACTGGGTCATGGGAACTTGGGCTTCGGAATAAATAAATTATTTTCTTCTACGCACGGTGCATTTGCTTATTTACCGTTCATAATGGGACAATAGGCAAAGTCTCCGCATGTCATAGTGGTGTGATGTCTGGTCAAGGCAAAGAGAAAATGGGGTGCAGGCACAAGACTAGAAAGTCTTTGGTTGCAAGCTGAAGTTGAGTGACAGCCATCAGACAGGAGAAATGTGCTTTATAGTCAGTTTATTGCACGTAAAGACAACTCGCATTTTTTCGGGGCCGCTAAGATGCAGTTGCAACAGCTTTCGGAAAATGTCGTTTTGACGGTATCGCCTTGAATTTGATGCAGGTTGTAGTATGCGTTAATAGTCATTTATTGCTTGTTTTAGAATAGTGAGGTACTAGCAGGATGCCAGAATTGAATATTTCCATTACTTGTTATGAGCAATAGTTTCGCTTTGCTTTTTTTATTACAATTTTCTCAATCCGGTTTCTGCCTTACTACAGCCGTTGAGAGACTCACATACTTTACCTCATGCTGCAACTGGGTTTGGCATGATAATGTTATGGAAGAAATGCTGGTGATAGAGTTCATTGTAATCACAGTCAGATGTTCATCGTTGCATGTTACTGTGATAAATCAGAGAGCAATTTTGGAAACCAGATTGCAATACATAGCCTATACTGAGAGAATGAAGAATTCGTTAATTTATGGCAGTTTTCTTTAATTTAAGGTGGCTTTTCATTATCCCGAGATACCATCAGTTAATTAATTTGTGGTCAATTCGTCACAGATTTTGTTTTTAAGGTCTGGTAATAGTTCTGCTTCCCAGAGACCTGACAGGAATGAAAGCTGTACAATTTTTTTACTTTATCTCATTGTAATTAAGTTCTGACCTTGACAAAAGGAAGCTATTGGACAGAAAAATTAGGGGCTGATGCAAGTGCCATTGCTTTCTGTTATGATCAATTGCCTTGCATTCATATTTTTTTTCATAATTATGTGATGGGGAAGAGTTGTTAACTGGATATGTACCAAATATCTTGAAGGACTTTCTACTTTATATTTTCTGAAATGTATCTCCGTGTACTTCCGTTGAATTCTGGACAGGAACTTGTATTTTAAAAATAAGAGTAATTTAGAACGTTTTAATGATGCTGCATTTATCTGTTGTTAGTTATGCCGTGGTTATTTATATTCATAGTTATGACTTCTTCACAAAAGTAATCAACTTTTGTGACTTATTTCAAGTTTTTATGAGCGCTGTTAGAATTTTTCACGTAATTCCTGTTTGATTACATGAATATGCGATTGTACCTTTCATTAAACATTTGCATGCCTCTGTAATTTAGTCTATAATGGGTAAAGACACACTCACAAAGGCCTTGGCTGAAATATCGGAAAATCGAGTGGAATTTGTGGCTGGCCTCGACAAGTCGCTGCAGCGAAGGATGCTGTGATTTACTAACCCGGATGTAAAGTGAATGGCAATGCCTCCGCTCCCATTTGCCATAATGGCATCGAATTTACGCCGATGCAAAACTCGAATTCTCTCAGTCGTGAGGAAGAAGCCATGATCCAGTGGCAGGGTATCGTGCATGATGAATTTCCGTGTCGGCTGCCTTTCTGGAATCTGATGTTGGTGGTCACTGCATCGAGGTTTTTGATGTAAATGGATTGATTGAGGTCTGGCCGCACTTCAACTCTCGGGAGCATTCGAAAGTGGGCACGACCTGCTGTGTGGTAGCTACCTGCATACACGACCTGCATGCACATTCGTTTCTTCTCTCTCTCTCTCTCTCTCTCTCTCTCTCTCTCTCTCTCTCTCTCTCTCTCTCAGCTATGGACCACTTTTCCAGGGGCCGTATGTTAGATTTACGTTGGTAGACTTTTATTACCAACGGGTTGCCACCAGAGAATAGTTTGTAACTTGATTATAAATTGTTTTTATTCTTGAGCTTACAATAAAACACTCAGTATACGTTGAAACGTTTTGGAATTTGAAAGTAATTGTATTTGTTGTGAAAGAATTGAGTGTCATTCTCAATGGAGGTGAGGCTAGTAAAAAATATCCTTGTTTTATTTTGACAATTGATACATATGCATCTCCTCTAGGACATTCGTTTGCCTTTACGTGGTACAGTGTATCTATATATATATATATATATATATATATATATATATATATATATATATATATATATTTACATATACATATGTATATACACACAGACAAACAGACAGATAGATAAATGAATGCACCCACCATTCTACCACATGTGAATGGGTAGGCTACTAGCGTATGCTGGGTCTAGCAACACCCCCTAAAATTTGCGGAGAAATTAAAAGGTTGTATCCGTCTGACGCCACCGTCTCTTTAAGGAAAACATACATATGGGAATTATTATATATATATAATGTATATATATACATGTATACATATATATATATATATGTATGTATGTATACATATGTCTGTGTGCGTGTTTGCACGTATGTGTATTGTGATGGAATATGATCCCATTCTAGACAGACCCCAAGGCTGATGTCTAAAGGTTAGTAATCTTTTTCAGATAGTTCCAGAGTTCAGTTCTTGCGGAGGACCACACTCCCTTGATCCGAGTCTTTGCAAGTTAAAGTTTAAATTGTCTAGCAATATCATCAAAACCTCAAGCGAATTCTTTATAATTAATATTTTGACCTCAAAGGAAATCTTTCCTGTGAAAATGGATTCCACTTTGACTTACCTACCTGAGAACATTTGTACACGCCCTAACCTTTTATTCATTGTCTGATTTCTCTTTATTACAGACTCTGTATGGCCTATTATGATTTCTGTGAGCACTCAAAAGTACACACACACACACACATATGTATATGTATGTATGTATATATACACACATACATACATACATATATACTGTATATATATATATATATATATATATATATATATATATATATATATATATATATATATATATATATATATATATACAGTATATATATATACACACATAATTATGTAGCATAAAGTCGGCAACTTGCTAACCATTAATTTATTCCCATTCTATCTAAAGTACTTGGTTTATCCCATGGGCATATATTAAATATTCTGTTTATGCCTTGCTCAATCTGTTATACAGTAGGAACAGTTATATCACTTTGTAACCCAAGGACGATGGAAAATCCAGAGGGACAAATAATACAAAAAATGGTAATCCAACACAATACACCTTTTTTCTTTTAGAATGCTGCAACAAAAGAAAACAGTTAAGATAAATAGAAAAGTAAGAAAAATCAAAAGGCAGAATACTTGAATGAAATGATGTAAAACGAAGTATTTTTAAAAAACTAGAATTAAGTAAAATAAAGTGAAGTGGAACACTTAAGAATTCATCTGATTAATGACTCGTAACTAATGGAACATTTTGGACTCAACGTTAAATGTTCTAGTATCACGTTTGTTTTTGCTATTACCAAATTATGAACAATTGAATTCTAAGGGGAGCAACATCTACCCAATCCTAACATGACACATAAAATATCGCTGTATATGCTCTTTTAATCAGTAGCTTCCTGGTTCACATATTGTTTTGGTGCAGCATTATTTACACACTAAAGTACAACTAATATAGAGCTACTCCCAGGAATAAATTAACTTTTTGAGATGTCATATCTGATGGCATTTTATTAAAAAAAAACGCTCCACAGTAGTCCTACCTCTCGCATACCCTCCCCTTTACCCAGTGGAAATAAACCTTTTCTTCAGTACGGTTTTTGTCGATCGTTGCCAGGGTTCAAAGCACAACCTTTGCCATCATATTTGGTTCCAGCACAGGACACCGGCGCTTCTTGCAACTTGGTATTATACCAAAGGGCAGTAGAACTTCTCTCTCCCCAAGCAAACTTGAAGTCGTGAAGTGGAGTCTGGTGGAGAGAATTTCCAGCTCATGCCGTCGTTTCTATAGGTTCACTGTATGTAGGACTGCTGTTCTTGGGGTTTAATGTGAAGTCCCAGAGGTAGGCTCTATTGTTGCTTAAAGGTCATAAGCCTGCCAGGGCCAAGGGTGAGCTCTGGCTGACGTCCCAAGTTTGGCCTGTTGACAAAATTGCCACACCTGGGGGTTCGTGACTGTCACGTAGACGGCTGTATTGTGGGGTCATCTAACGTCGTAACTTTCTTAGTCGTAATGTCAAGGTGCAGAATCCCAAGGAATAATGCTGTGTATGAGCGTGGAGGTCAAAACTACAAGACTGAAGTAGACAAAGTTGGAAAAAGGTGTTAGAAATTACTATGGTGACGCTGAAATGCCAGTTCAGGGTTGACAGTTAAATGATGCAAGCAATAACGGTATAACTTGAGGATCAAAGCTATGTTATAAAGCTTAGGTGGTTTTGTCTCCTTGGAGCTTGCTTTCAGTGGGGTTTATTGTTTGCTAACCGATGAATGAACATTAAAGTGCAGTAAAGAAGATTGTCTGAAATTTGAACTAAAAATGAAAACGGTTGGCAAGTAAAAGAGGAACTGATGTATGTTGATTTAACAACAGTAATTCAAGTCAGAACGACAGTATTACGTGCCATTTATTAATATTGTTCTTTTAGGACAACACATAACTCCTCTGATGCAAAGGACCTCTACCAGATCCCTCTAACCCTGTCTCTTGCTCTCTAGATTAGCACAACCAATTCCCGATTCCTTCACGGTGCGTATGCAGGTAAATTTTTTCATTCCAGTTCTTTAGAACCTTGAGGTGTCCATATGACAGCCTGTACAATCCTATACTCGAAGATAACATAACCTAGTCAATAATCACAGACCATTCGGTTTCATTATCATACCATTATTCCCGTCCATAGACCAAAACTATCTCATTAATGACGTACATGTGAATCTGTGCGCTCGTGCTTGCTTTTTAAATTAAAGGCTGTATTTGTAATGTGAGTCTGCTCTAGCAGAATAATGAAGGTCTGCGTTAAATTCTTCGCCATTCAAAGGAACTTAACACGTAGGTGGTATGACATTAGCACCAAAATGATTTGTTACTAAAAAGCGCCACTGGTCGAAGTATAATGCTGTTCAGTTTTAATTTATTGATTTGTTTTTGTATTTTAAAGCAGAGATATTTAGAGTCCGCAATGATTCTTACGAAATTAGGTTAGCTCATCACGTAATCTAATATTACTCATCAAGACTGAAGGCCAGTTTCAGCCAAAGTGAACTGCCACGCCCTGAAAGCTGATTTACATGCAACAGTTTGTCCTTAACTGTTACCTAAGTCGACTTTTTCTCTCGATATTTGTATACCAAAAAAACATTGGAAATTATACTCGGAAAATTTTAAGGAATATTATGGTAACTAGATAAGTTGTAAGTAAATTGATATTGCATGCTTACAAGTGAGGACCATATTCGCTGCGTAGTCAACTACAGTATTCTTAAAACCATCAAATATGAATAAGACTTCATATTTTCTTTAGAACATTATTTTGTCTGGTTTCTGTTAAAACTATTTAGATATGCTTGAAGGTTTGGTGTCTTTATGAATTTCTTCAGCCTTCTTTTGTGGCTATATTTTTGTATTCAACAGTCACATTCAGACTGTGAGCTACGCCCACAAAGTAGAAAATACCAGTCCCTTCTGTTGGGAACCGTATCAAATAAATCCACGATTTCAAAACCTGTTTATGCTCTCACACAGTAGCCGTAACGATTAGACATAATGGGAATCATATCCATACTGTTGACTTTCAATAATTCTCAGTTAAAGCCGCTCATTTTGCATATTATAAGGACATTTGAAGAGACAGTTTCTTATACTTATTTGAACTTATTTAACTTTTTGTCTTTCCTAAATACATTAAATAATTTTTTACGTCAAATATCGTGTTTTTTTAACATTTCACTAGTTGCTTCTTATTGTACAAAGTATGTAAACTAAAACTGTTGTATATATAGACAAGCTACATGTTTGAAAAGTTGAGATGTTGTAACTATCATTTCGTGTTCGTTGTTATTTTTGGTCGTTCTTTTGATATATATATAAGGTGGCGGTGCCTCCGTTCTTATGATACTAAGTGGGTGATTGGATAACAATGAACTATTTTTATTACAGTTTTACCAAACACTGAAATCGTACCATTGACCCCAGAGCTCTCGAATGAAAGGCACGGGTTTGATTCCGAGGTGGGGTAGATACTTATTCCCGTTACAGAAGTGATTGTCTGTTCATTTCCCTCCATTAAAGTAATTTTTTTCTTGACACCGTCAGTAGAGTTATCCACAAGTTCACTATCGCATTACTCGATGAAGTTCGTTATAACTATAACTCGTACTTTTACCATTTGTGTTATTTTATTTACTGCTAACTGGCAGTTGACGGTTGTGAGTTCCTCCCGTTTGAATTATGTTTTATTTTGGTTTTTGGATTACTGTCATCTCAGATGCCACAACTAGTTTCCTTACGGCGAGGGTTTGGAATATAACCGATGCTTTCCAACCTTGGACTGTGCATTAGCCCTTGTACAGGGGCCATCAACACTCTTGCTTTTGATATCCCATGATTGAATTTATTTATATCACTGACACTCATTTTTACTTGGTATTTTTCTGTTTTTCGTATACTGGTAATTTCATGGACCTTTGGTTGTATAGTTTTCGTCTTTTCAACGTCTCGATAATTTAGTTCTTCCTCTGCGTATTATTATTATTATTATTATTATTATTATTATTATTATTATTATTATTATTATTATTATTATTAGTAACACATCAACAGCTGTTTAGGATGTAGAACTACAACAGCCTGTTGATTTACTACTTATTTTTCTCCTCTGTTCCATTTATATGATTACAGCACATCGGCATATGGTCTGCACTAGCATGATGTACTTTCAGACGCCGTCCTTTCATATAATTCAAGTTGCTTCACTACAAAATGTATGTTTGTAAATATACAGTAATAAATTTCTTATAACTTCGTTGTAATAGATGTGCGGCGGTCCCTCCCACAGTGAATATATACATTGTGTACATATACACTTGCACATATATATAATATATATATATATACATATATATATATATATATATATATATATATATATATATATATATATATATATATATATATATATATATGTGTGTGTGTGTATAGCGTATATATATATATATATATATATATATATATATATATATATATATATATATATATATATATATATATATATATATATGCTATTTGCATAATTTACCCCGAAGATTTTACTAGTAGCAATTCCAGTATCTCTTATCATTCTTCCAGTCTTCAAGGCTGAGGTCTTGATTCACAGTGATTAAATTCTAAAACATAGGAGAGTGCAGCCGAAACATTGATCAGGAAACTGGAATCCAAAAGGAAAATTTAGAACAAATCTTAAAGTTCAGGAAATTATTAACAGATTTCATGAGCCAGAACGCTTCTCCATTTTTCATTCTGGATTCTTGTTTTTCGATCTGTTTTTGTGGCTGTACCCACCTGTATATTAGAATACAGTCATTTCAAATCTAGTGCAGCTTTGAAAAGGATCATGGTGTAATGGTTGAAACTGCCTTTACTTGGTAATGCCACAGTTAAAGTTTTCATACGGCTCATGGGTGATAACCGTTGCTGTCTAACCTTGGACTGTGCCGTAGCCCTTGTACTTTTGCCAACTACGGTATTGAGTTTGATGTCCGTTACATGAATTCATTTATATTCACTTTTACTCATTTTTATCAGATTTTTCTCTGTTTTTCTTGTATAAGTTAATCGACTTTGGTCTATTCCATAATAATTTATGTTCTCGTATAACGATAATAGTTTCAGCTTTTAGTTAGGCAGTTTTTAATTTTCTTCAGCGTCATGATAATTTTTTCTTCTCCTTCTACTTATTATTATTATTATTATTATTATTATTATTAGTAGTAGTAGTAGTAGTAGTAGTAGTGGTAGTAGTATTAGTAGTAGTAGTAGTAGTAGTATTAATCATAAAGCTTTTAGTAAATGTTTCTTTGTAATGAATCTCTCTCTCTCTCTCTCTCTCTCTCTCTCTCTCTCTCTCTCTCTCTCTCTCTCTCTTTATATATATATATATATATATATATATATATATATATATATATATATATATATATGTATATATATATGTATATATATATATTATATATATATATATATGCATACACATATATATCATACACATATATGTATGTGTATAATGTATGTATATTTTATATATATACATACATACATACATACATACATACATACATACATACATACATACATACATACATACATACATGCTTTCCTGGCAGTCTTTCCTTTATTTTGCCATGCGCTAATGCACACATGGCACCCCATAAGATACTAGCAACATTTCCAGTATCTTCAGTTACTTTTCCAGTCTTCAAGGTGATAAGCAAGAACTCCCAAGCTGATTTTTCAATTCATTCCTCAACCGACAGTTGCTTCAACCATTAGCTCAGGGTCTTCAGGGCTACACTAGATTCACAGTGTTTAAATTGTACTATACAGGGAATGGTAGAAAACTGATCGAAAAGTAAGTATCCAAAATGGAAATTGAAGCCAAATTTCACAGTTCAGAAAATCGTTAACAAATTTCACAGGCCGGGGCGTCTCTCCCTTTTCATGTTGGATCCTTGTTTTTCAGTCAGCTTTCTGGCTGAACTCGCTTATATATTAGAATGTAACTATTCTGAATCTGATGTGGCCTTGAAGAAGACCATGGGTCAGTGGTTGAAATAGCCTTACCTTGGGTATGAGTAAATGTAGCATTTTAGAAATTTATTCCTTCGGGACTTCAGCCTTGAAGGAAGAGTAACTGGAAACGTTGGAAGTCTTGCCAGTAATTTGTGGGTGATACTTGCACATATATATATATTCATATATTTATATATATATATATATATATATATATATATATATATATATATATATATATATATATATCCAAATGTACAGTTATTTTTAACTATACATCTTTTATGTCAACACACACGCACACATACACACACACACATATATATATGTGTGTATATATATATATATATATATATATATATATATATATATATATATATATATATATATATATAGAGAGAGAGAGAGAGAGAGAGAGAGAGAGAGAGAGAGAGAGAGAGAGAGAGAGAGAGAGAGCTGTATGTTGACATAAAAGATTTACAGTTATAAATAACTGTAAACTGATTTTTTGTCACAAAAGTAAATCCAGTTACTTGTGTATGGGTGTGGATGCGTGTGTGTGTGTGTGTAAGAGAGAGAGAGTTTAAAAACATTTAGAAGACGTCTTAACAGTGAAGGTGAAAATGAACCATAATTTATGGCGTTATTTATAGAATTCCTGTTTTCGAGGTATCATTCATTCTCCCCGTCGGTTGTTATAACGGAAGACAGAGAAAACGTGATTGAAGTTTGAGGCTAGCACTTTCCTCTTTTTCTCCTCTTTTTTTTCTATTTTCGCTCATTTCTTTGTCTGTATGTGAAATTGCACTGTAGTCCTACATTGAAATAGTTTCACGTTTGTGGGAATTTTACTTGTAACTTGTTTTGGATTTTCATGCGTTTTCTGTGCATTTGTGTTGTTATTGTTCCTGTTACATGTTTTGCCGTTTGACCAGGCAGGCTCCTGACTGGTTTTGGGTCGTGACTCCCCGTCGCTCGGGACTGAGAAAATCTTGGCGGCCTTAGCTATTTTTGTCTTTAAAACCCCTCGGAAGAACAAGGGTATGATATCATCACTTGCAAATATCGTAATTTTCTTCTTTTTAACTCCGTATCATTGGTGTAAGACGTGGGTAGCCTCTTTCACATTAGAATTCCCTTGTAAATGGACATTGAGCTTGCCTGAGCAAGATTATGAATATGATTGTGGGCAAAAATAATAGTATACTGAATAACAGTATAGGTGATGGAAGAATGGAGGAGGTTAAAGCATGACAGTTGAACTGTATAAATGGTAGGGTGGTGAATAATAGAGTTGTATTATAGACCAGAGGAAACAGAGACGGATGAGTTTTCTTAACTCCATTTAGTTCATTTGTGTCATAGAGGAAAACTTGTGTGCATAGAGGGAAAGTCAAACTGAAGGAAATTCTCGTATTGGTTGCACAAAACAAAGGACCTTCGTAAGTATATGTGAAATATATATTATAAGATATGAGATGTGAAATGCCTCAAAACAGTGATAGCTTAAGATAAATTCTGAAGTTTTAACCAGGCCACCACATATTAGATTTTGATTTAGAAATCAGCTTTTACAACCTCAGCATTTTATATTAAAACTCTTTATGTACCTGTACATTTTACATGTTTAACTGCTAAGACTGGTAATAAACTCCACGTTCAAACTTGCCGTTGTTCAGCCTGGGCCTTCTTTTCTAACCGCAGTTCCTTCTAGGAGCAATCAGAATTAATATAATTGACCCGAGCTTCGGGACGGTACTTAACGTCACCAAGGTTCGGACATTACGTCTCGAACCTTTCTTTTATTGCCATAATTTTTGACAAGGATGTTGGTGCTATTTGTCCATATTTTCATATGTTAGAATGAAAGGTACTTAGGTAGATAAATAGATAAGAGACAGACAGACAAACCCTCGGTGGTTTATGTTGCTGATAAGGAATTCTTTTGAAGTCATTGTCGCTTTAGTTCTCGCCGCAAAAGGACCCCTTTTCATGAATTATTCAGCTCAGGGAGGTAAGGGACTTTGGATTGCTTATGCAGACCGAAACACTTCTTAATTGTGCATTAATTGCTTCATCTCTTTTGATTAACCTGTGACCTCTCTGTACCTTTTGGGAGGTCCGCCTACTGTTGATATTACATGGTTTGGATTAATTTGGATTGTAGGCTTTCTCTTTCCTCGTTGCTTGCATCACTGAAAATTTAGATATTTGAGTGCTGTTCTTTTCCTTCTTTGAGCTTTATTTTGTCTTTCTTTGCATATCTGCATATTTCCATTTCTGTTCTTTTATTGGATCGAAAACGAGAATTTAAAAAGCAGATTTTTTTTATAACTATACCGCTGTTTATGTTCCAGTCAAATAATATTCTTCACTCTTGATCAGATATAATCACTGTTTTTTTATATTTTACAATTTTCAGATTATTTTTCAGCGCAAAAGGCGTGTTTTCTTAATGTTTTTCATTTATCAGAGAAGGAGAATGTTTCATGAACTTATTTGCTTAAATTATACGGTGTTAGGTTTTTACTAATTCGTGATATTTTTTTACACAAAAATGGTATCAATGAAATTTTTTATATTTTATTAATGGATACCTCTAAAATAAGTTGCCTATAAAAAGTATAGAATGAAACAGAAGGAAGTGTTTTCACACACGTTCCTTGTAATATGTTCAGAAACAATGTGAGAAATCGTACGCATCATTACCTCCGTTACCCAGCGACGAGCGGCACTAAGAATCTCGACTTTCAGCAGAATCTACCGAAGGCGGGACCCCTGACCGGAGGTAAGAGGATGACCCATTCGGTAGCACTCGTTTCACCCATGACCCTTCATTTCATAGTAGACTTGCCTCTTTACGTATTCTCCTTACAGACGTTCGGTGGTTTTGATGCTAGCCCTTCTGCGGAACAACTCTTTATAGTCTGCACTTCCCCCCTAACCCACTTGTCTGTGAATGCATCCTTGCACCTTTTCCGATCTCTTGCTGCAACTTGCCTTGGCATCATCTATTGAGAATCGTTGGATTTTCAGTCTCCTTTGTAATGCGCATGAAAATGCCTTCTTCCAACTTCTCCCGTTATTTTTAGTCTTGTTTACTATTGTTTACAAAAACCTGAGGGCTGTTTTATTTTCGTAACTTGTCATGATCTTTGCTGTCACCTCATAATTGTCATGCGTCATTGCTAACCTCTCACATGATTGCATTTTCCTTATTTGTAAAATTTCAATGTGAATCGCTTTTAGGTGATGAGGTTCCACCTTCGGTGAGATGATGAATTTTCTGTTGCTTATGTTATGAAACATTCAGCACGTTGTCCTTTATCATTTCAACCGTACATTCAGTACAACTGATCTCTACCTGTAAATGTGTTGAATACTCGCACAAAAACATCCTCTGTGCATGGTTTCCGACCTTTAATTTTTTGGCCCTATATGTTTATCTATTACCTTCGTTCTCCCACACTTCCTCCATCAATCTGATGTCCGAATCTTTTTCCTTATTTCTTGTTTTTCGAAAGTTGCTTTGTCACCAACAACACTTAGCTTGCAGTACCTTATCTTGGTGGAGATGTGACCTCTGTCGCTGAATCAGCCATATGCCTGATGGTGCGGATTCATGTGATTTTTATAGCCTTTCAGTCTTCCACTGTACATGCCTTTTTATTTTAACAAATATTCTCGATTTGCTGTAATGTCTTACTCTGAAAAAAAAAAAAAAAAATTCTTGAGTTTAGAAAACTTTCTGGTTCAGATTTTGTTTTCGGTTGTTATATAGTTTACGGAAAACAACATCGCTGCTTTTGCGTAGTTGTTGGAAACATCAGTGTCTAGTTTCTGAATGCTGAGTCATCCTGAGTCTACACTTGGATGAATTTTACAAGACGTTAGCCATATGTGGCCGCATTATGCAAGATGTTGACCACATAACCAGTGCTTTCAAACCTCGAGCCTTACCAGGGCCTTCAAGAGTAAAAGTTGCGATAGCTCCCTGGTTTATGGTACTTTCTTCCGACAGCAGTTACTTTTCAAGCTGATTTACTTCTGATGTTTTCGAATGGTCAATGTTTATTTGCTTAGCTATTTATAATTACAGTTATAGAATTTTACTTCTGTCACCATCTCCTCATGATTTTTGAAACACGGTCAGGCTTTTTTTATGAAGTCTTCATAGAAAATTAGTTGATACCGTTACGAAAAATTATAGATATTCTTGAAAACTTTTTCTGTTGCCGAATGAATTCTCAGCAGCTTTAATCTGACGTGCCTTCCCCTCTGCATCACTGGAACTAAATCCCTCTCGCTGACACACAGCTAAATCTCCTCTCAGCGAGTCCAGTACTGCTGATTCTTTCAGTTTGTTCTTCTCAAAGCCATAAGGTCTGTAGTGGTCTCATATCCATAAAGGAAAGCGGGTTATGCGGCCTGGATTGTATTCCTGCAAGATGCATAAAGGAATTTGTAGACAATACGGTTCTTTATATCTGCTGTCTTCGCCAAATTCCTTTACTTCTGTTCTTCTTTAGAAACCTTTGTTGATTCAACCCACCCACCCACCCAAAAAAAAAAAAAAATCTGTGATTCTTCAAGCACTTCTCTTTTTCTATGACTGCTATATATTCTACTGTGTTTCTCAGACACATTGAACTCAACATTGCAAAACGCAATTAATGCCTTACTTCTTATGGTACTGATGTTCGGACATTTTCTCTGAAGGACTGAAAATACTCTTGTGCCTTAAAGAAAGTATGCAGTCTTGCTTAAAGCTATGTAAGCCTTTATGGCAGTACTTCTCTGTTGACTCATTTCTAATTTATAGTCTAACTAGTTCGTTCACGTTCTTCAGCCTTCATTGTATATTATTGATGCTTTTATTAATGATTCAGTCCTTTATATTTCCTCGTCTTTTACTTGCACTTACCATCAGGTGTTGGCACTTAGTCTTTTTTACTTCTTGACCTGTTATATCTTATCTTAAAAGCACATTAAGAGAGATTAAGTATCTAAGTGTACTTCAATGCCTCCAAGACTCACTGTTTTCTTATGCTACTTTTTACTGTAAATTTCAACTCTTAATAGTTTTTAACGAATATTAGATTCATCTGTTTACACCAACTAACGTTTGGGAACCACAAGTTTAAAATGTATATGAACTTTTTTTTTTTTTTTTTTTTTTCCTCCACCACCACCACCACCTTCATTCCGGTTACTAAAGTTTATTATTTGTCCTATACGTCCCTGTTTGGATCATTCCTCCCTTGTTCTGAGTGCTCCATGTTTTGTTTCGTTCTTGACAGGATTGAATTCACAGCAATTTGCCCAATCAAGGACCACACCTTTAGCGCTTTTCAAGGTTGCTTTCCCTCCGAGTCAAAACGATCTGCCTGGTTTTTATTTTTTCAGTGTTCCATTCAGCAGAAAGAGATCCCCTAGTCCTCTTAGGTGGGGCGTTATCCCCCAAAAAAAAAAAAAAAAAAAAAGGTATGAAATTCTCAAGAAATTAAAAGTCTTGTGGTTGTTATCTATGTGGTTGTTTCTGTCCTTTTGCTGCCAAACTGGAATTATTCCTTCCATGCTTTCGCTTTCTATAATTTTATTAACCTTTCTCCTTATTTCTCTTTCCTGATTTCCCTCATACCTGTTCTGCATAAAGTTATTAGGTTAACGTCTCATCGCCCTGTGTATTAAAAAAATTAAAACTTTCAGTGCTCTTTTATTATTTATTCTTAATTAATGGATCGTGCCAGAAAAGTCTTGTATGCACTGAATTAGCGGAGTTAATGGTTCATCCCCTTCGGCCATATAAAGTGTTTATTCCCCCGGTTAACCTTTCGGATCCAGATGGATTCCATTCTCGGTCTTGTTTCTCATTTCTAAAATGAATCATTTCGTCCGGATACGGTGACAACTTCTGCTCGTTCTCCTTCTTCGCTTTCCGTTGATTGGACATTTGCCCATCGGATAAACCTTTGATTTGTTCCCCGATCGAAAATGAAGCCGTTTATTGCTCCATATAATACTTTTTAAGGTAACGACACAAAAAATAAAGCGAATAATTAAAAGCGGCAACATTTCTTTAACCGACAAAGACTTCTAGGAAGACAACTGGCCGAGAAAGGAAGTCAGGAAAATAAAAAGACAAGATGTGCATTATTTACCATAAATTGAAGGCATAAATATGAAGCTTGGAGGAGAAACTAACAAGGAACTATCATTGTGAGGAATAATGTATTTATGTGAAAGTCTTAACTAGCCCTTTTATTGCCTAGATGACTCAGCACTTTGCTGTTATTTCCAATTTCAGACGTTCAGCTGCTGAGAACAAGTTTTATTATAGGTCATTTATTTACTAATTAGTTGTAGTTACGAGATCCGCTGTTAATGTTTGTCATTCTCGTATAAAGCATAATTATACTGAATAGGCACTGGTAGGACATAGAATAGTATCTTTTGCTAATGCATTGCAGGTCTTCATAACTTTTCTTTGATGTTTGCTCGACCTTTGGAAAGTTTTTGGGAACGTTAAAAAAATATTTTAAGGTAAAGTAAGTTAACAAATTATATATATATATATATATATATATATATATATATATATATATATATATATTATATATATATATGTATGTATATGTATATATATGTGTGTGTGTGTGTTTGTATATGTTTGTATATGTTTTTTCACCATACGCACTTTACTTGAAGTCTTCGGTTATGAGGTTAATAGTCTTTTTTCTTGACTTTTAGGTTACAGGATACCCATTTTCACCTAAGTAGATTGGTGGGAGGTAGGCAGGAGCAGTCCGCAGACCTAGCAGATGTGATACTTGTGCTGGATCGCTCAGCACACAGAACGCTCATCAGCAGCGCGTTGAACTACAGTATGCACTCACTGACACACCCAGACACACACACTATATATATATATATATATATATATATATATATATATATATATATATATATATATATATATATGTATATATATATATATATATATGTATATATATGTATATATATGTATATATATATATATATAATATATATGTGTGTAATAACTATGTATGCATATATATATATATATATATATATATATATATATATATATATATATATATATATATATATATATATATATATATATTATAGAGAGAGAGAGAGTTTCATCGTAAGCTTGTAAAGTATTCAAAGAGCTAAAATGACAGCTCTGTTAAGTATTAAATATGGAATGCAGTCATCACGTCCAGTTTCATCAAAGCTTGACGTATATGTTGAGATCACGAGGTAAAAAGAAGATTCACCACTTGTATATGTTTCTAACTAGTAAAAAAGTTAATGGTTTTCGTTGGAATATTGTGGAGAAAAATCACATTGAAGAATAAGTGGCAGTCATCCTTATCCTAAGAAGTCATTAACATTGTCCCTAAAACGAGTGTTAAATGCATTTGCATTTTTTGTGATGATGATAAAATCTAGGAGCAGAGAGAGAGAGAGAGAGAGAGAGAGAGAGAGAGAGAGAGAGAGAGAGAGATCGGCGTTGAATCTAGGCCATGCTTAATATAGCTTAATTAAACAGGGGAATTGATGTTCGTCACTTAAATATTCACGGAGTTCAGCTAACGTTGTTGCATTTAGCGTTCAAGAAATGAATCCAAGATTCGTGGAACCATGCATCACGATCATTTTCATGCAGATAGCACAGTTGGGCTTTCGTCTGAGCAGCTTTAGTCGACTAAAAAGGAATGGAAATGAGGAAATGACAGAGGTCGGATGACAGAGCAGTCGTAAAATGACAGACGCGAGATTGCAAAGTAACAGCTTAAACACGGGTTTCAACTGCGCCGTTTGAGGGTCATTGTCATTACGTGATCAAATTGTCTTTAGGTCCTGTCCCCCTTAAATAGGTTCGGCTGTGTTTTACTTGTTAGGAATCGACAGTATTTATTCCCTTCTTTGTATTTAAGCTTCATTTGATAGTTTTCATGTTTGTTTATTTAAAAGGTTAAAGCTTTATTTGATGGTGTTCGTGTTTTTTATTGAAAAGGATGACGATTTTTTTGGTAGTGCTTATTTTTTATTGAAGTTCGTAGGTATTTTATTGCCCTTTTTTTCTAAGGTTAAAGTGATTTTTATCAGTGAGGTAGAATTTTATTCCCCTTATTAAGCTGGAGCTTTGTTGGATGGTGTTCGGTTTTTTTTTTTTTTTATTTTCAAGTCCGGAAGTATTTTATGGTCCTCTTTATTTTACTTTCTGAAGTTGAACTGCATTTTACTTGTGAAGGATAGGCAGTATTTTATTCCTTCCTTTGTATTTAAGCTGTATTTATTATTGTTAAATTTTCCTAGAATTCAGAAGTATTTTACTGTATTTCCTTTTCAAGATTCAGTTGTATTTACATAACTTTTTAGAGGGAAGTGCGAAATGTATTTCTGTTAATCTTTATTCGACTTCTTTTATATCTATTTGATTCTGTTATTCCACGATTTTTTTCCCTATCCGATTTTGTTATCTTTTTTGCGTACACTTTTCATAATTAATGACCAGTACCTCTATTCTTTATTGTTCTACTGAACTTTACTCAATTCTTACTCTTGAAGAGATTTTAAAATAATTTTGATAATCCGGCTAACGGGAAATTGTAATTGGAAATAACCAACTAGACTGCGATGTTGTGATGATAACGTGTAAAGCTTATTAATAATTTATTTTTAATTTCATCCACGAATTTTATATATATATATATATATATATATATATATATATATATATATATATATATATATATATATATATATATATATATATATATACACACACACACACACATATATATATATATGTGTGTGTGTGTGGATTTACGTGGGTGTATATATAAATATAATTATATTCAAGGACAAGTAATGTATGCAAGCGCTAGATATATCGGTGAAATTATGTCGTATTACCTTCGTAATTAAAAAAAAAATATATATATATATTTACTGTCTAATAGGGGGCACTAGTATCTCGAATAGGCTATATTTGGTTTTCAGGCTTGATTCGTCAGAAATGCAGTGATGGACATCAGATTTTTCTTCAAGCGTTGTAAAGTTTTGTTTTGCCGGTGAATGAATAAAACTTTTTAGCCTTCGATAAACCTAGTTATAAATCAGCACAAAGTCTCAACTTTGGTTTTACTACCCCAAAATTAAGTTTCATCTCCGGACAAACAAAAATAAAAAAATTATTGTAAAGCGATCTGTATTTATACGTTGCCCAGGATGTAGTGATTTGATCGTAAACTTGAGTCAGAATAGGTTAAACTTAATCTCTGGAAATATTTAATTGTAATTTAAAGCTTTCAGTGTCATTTTAACCTCTTCTTTCACTGTGAAATGAAGTTCGTCTTTCAGCATCATTTAATTAAAAATATTCATCCTTGTAGACTTTTTTTTCTTTTTTTTTTTTAGGCTTCTCAGCTCGGATTTGTTTGTACTGAACCCAACTGATTTGAATCCATGAAAGTTATCTTGGCTTATAGTAAATACTCGCCAGAATTCTCCATTCTAAGGAAAATTATAATAAGAGGCAGCACATGCTTTGATGGAGTATCGTTCTCACATTTTTGGACTTCCGGCTGCGTTAAAATAACAGGTAGATATTTTTCCAAGCATGAAGAGCAAGTCAAGTTTCCTCGAATGTGTATAAAATGCTCTCTCTCTCTCTCTCTCTCTCTCTCTCTCTCTCTCTCTCTCTCTCTCTCTCTCTCTCTCTCTCTCTCTCCTTAACGATTAATATTCATAACATGGAAAAGATGAACCTCAAGGTCAAGTACGAGTGACAAGGATCCAAAAACCTCGCAGGTGTAAACATTGCAATTATAGCTGATTTATTTACATCACGCTTCATACCGTATTTCGATGGCGAGGAGCTCTCTTAGATAGCCGCATGCTTAAATGTATGGCCTCGAATTACATCGCCTACCCATGTTGACTTTACTTTTTTGGCGTTGAATTTTTTTCATCTCAGTGTACGTTTTCGAGCCTTAAAATTTTTCAGCCGTTTGATGGTGATATGACCGGATGATTCAGGAATCTCTCTCTCTCTCTCTCTCTCTCTCTCTCTCTCTCTCTCTCTCTCTCTCTCTCTCTCTCTCTCTCTCTCTCTCTCTCTCTCAGTTGGATGGAGAAGGAGTCAGCTGTTGTATATATCACGTCCCCTTTTGGAAGAAGTATGTTGAAAGATTGTCATAGTGCGTTATCATCATAATTGTAAATCCTTATTGTTATTGATGTTTCTATTCTCTTCATCAGTATCAGTCTTGTTTTCTGATATTTATTCATTAAGTATTGTATTAGCAATCAGAGGGATGTTATTTCACGTACCGAGTGAATGAGTGAAATCCATTTTCTCCTATCATTAAAATCTCTCTCCCATCTAGACAGGCAGATTGAATAGGCAACCTAAAGCAAAACGCAGAAGAAAGGGGAGGATGAGGGATTAAAACAGATTTGTAATTATCTTTAACTGTATTACATGAGAGGCAAATCATAGAATCCAGTTTGCCTTAATGAATCCTGCGGGGAAACGGTACCTTCTGTGTGATTGTTTGGGTCTGAAGGAGGCATTAGCCCTGTAGACCTTACGATGAGAGAAAATAGGGAGTAGAGTTTCAGAGCCAACAGCAAAAAGGAAAGTAGCAGTGAATCTTCCACTAAGATGGCTAAAGTTTATGCAATAAATGTTGTAGCTGGAGGCTTAATAGGCGTTCCACATCTTGCTGAAAGAAGTAACTGCATTCTTGTCGATTGACGTTTAAAGATATAGAGGACACGATTTGGATCAGAAAATTATATTTCTAAAATAATTAACCAAACGAATTGCTTATAATGTCTTCCTGTCGATAAGAAACGAAAAAGAAAACAATTGAATACTTCGAATATGAGAGCGCTGTTCCAGATAAGGCTGGCTGAAGCAACCACGCAGCTCAGGGGAAATGAATTGACGGTATCGAAACAATTTGTTAGTCTGGATGTTAGTGTGTAACAGGGGCTGTTCTATTATCAAACAACAATGAATAATAGCAAAGGCCACAAGAAAGATGAATAGCTGTGCCTCAGACACACTGACCGGAATTCAGAAGACCCATTGTACCATGGCGGCCGAATGGACTTTATGGAGTGAAGTTGCTGAAGAATGATGTTTTGTTCTATAAATATGGCCACGCATTATGAGTTAGTTTCTCAGCTCTCGAAGTTGCCAAGGATTTATGTTATCAGAAAGGAGCCAGCTCCTTGACCTAGAAAGGAGAACTAGGGAAAAATTAAGGAAGAATGAGAGAAAACAGATCACAGCTGGAACAACAGTGTTGCAGAGCATTTGACTGATGTGTTGTTCACTGACTGGCTGCCTTTTTTTTCTCATTTATGTATTCTTAAAAATAAATATTTTTTATTTAGCGTTATGTGGTTACACCAAGCATATAGATTATGGAAAAAGGATTTCCTTTTAAAATAATAGTCAATTTCTCATCCCTTTCGTTTTGTCAGTTTCTGCAGAAACCTAAACATAAACAAACAACAGACTAAATGTTAGAAGTTATATTTTGGATCTGAGAAATTTCAGTTATTCTTTTGTCCGTTGAAGAAAAGGCAGTTAAGCGCGACAATAAATGTAAAAGTAAAATGTGCAAGATTCCGTGCTTTTAGGTTCGGCATCACTTCAGAACAAGTTATCTCCGCACTACATTTCGTCCTCGTAAAGCCTCTGTGTTGGCCATATAACCTGTATTCTCTTTAAAAAACAAAGTTTCACTACCTAGTTAATCTCATCCATCAAAAACGGGTAGAGATTCATGGTTTAGAAAGGAACCAAACATGTTCTACTTAAAACTAAAGAGCCTTGCGAGCATTATAAAAGCTGAACGTTCGCATTCACACATGACAGGCAACAACCAAATCCCAGATGCAAATAAACTAGCGACCAAATAAATATGAATGCAGGGATGCCAAGCACTAGGTCAGCCGCTGACCCCATTTATCGTCCCATTCCTCTTCGAGGCTGAGCGGGGGAGGAGAAAATCCCCATAACGTTTCCTTTGGATTTCCAAAGGATTTCTGTGGACTTTGTATGAAATTTTTTGTAGGAAAATCCAGAATAAAGCGTTTATGTATGTCACGTTTATTTTGAATTAAAATCATCATGGGAATAAAAATCCCCGTCTTCATTTTTTATGTGACCACAAGCTGCTTTAGGTTAGCTTAGATTGAAAATAGTTTAGCTTAGAGTGAAAAACTTGGGGTTCTGGTATAGATAGGGCTTTCCACATAATGTGAAGTTGAACAACGTAGGCTGCTTTTGAACGGTCGATTAAGCAAAAATAAATATTAATAAATAAAACAGTCATAAACAAGAACAATCGTAGATTGCAGACCACTAGCAATGCTACAATACACCCTTCAAAAGGTCCCTTTTTCTCAAAAGTTACGTTCCTATATCTCCCAAAAACTAGCCACTTGTTTCTATTCACGAGCATCATGTTTGGGAAAATTTTCTTAATAATCGATCGATAACTATTTACTTGATCCTGTTAACGAATTAACGAAGAAAAAATAAACTCGTTGACACAAAATAAACAACCAGCAACGTAACTACCTTCTCGGAAATAGAAATCTAACACCAAAAAGAAAATCTAAGGTTGAATTTCATTGTTTTTCTAACACAGTAAACATACTTCACTATCACTTGGTTGAATTCCCTGTCCGCCACTATCTCCTTTAAAATCATTCCTTATCGCTTATCTAAGTTTCTCTTAACTTGCGTGACTGGAAACTAGCTCAAACTCACTCTCGGAATCACTCTCACTTCCCATGTAGCCTACTAGAGCGATGTCGATTGCTGTATGGAATCTTTGTAAAAATTGCAATGATACAGTTTTTCTGAACTTGAAGGTGTTTTGTAGTACTGCTGTATACAACATGGAGAGTGTAGATGGAGATATTTAAGAAACGGCTTTAATGAATATGTAAATGATGAATATATAAACATGTAAATGTATGTATACAATGTACTTATGCTCATCATGGGTACAGTGTTATATAACTGCTAAGGAATAGGAGTGGCTTAGAATTAGCGAACGATATATGTCTTTAAACCCCGTTGCCCAGAGAGAGTTCACTTGGTACAGTAATTTTTTAAGGTATTGTTGAAACTTATAATAGGTAAACTTTTCTCTATTAAAGTAAGTTTTAACTTGGTTGTAATACTTTCTGAATATAATCCTTCGCACAGTTTTATAATATGTGAAGTCTTGGTATTTTAATGGAGCTTAATAGAATGTGTGAAGTGAATAGGCAAGGTTATACTGTGCACCCGCGCACACACACGCACACGGGTATACTAAGAGAGACAGACAGACAGACTGACTGACCATGGGTACGTCCTCCACGAAAGGAGGTTACAGAATAGAAGGAACTTCGTTGCTTGTTTTTCTTTTAGGGGGAACTTGTTTGCTTGAAATTAGAAAGTACAATTTACACCATGTAAAAGGCAAGCACAATAGAGGAAACGTTCAACTCTTGTCCTTTTTTTCCCTTAGATTTTAAATGTCATTTTTGACATTTTCCTATTGTATTACGTAGTCTGACTGTAAGTACTTGAAATTATACTCGTCGCTGTGACAGTTGTTTTAATTCAAAGGAAACGTACGGTAGGTATCGAAAACAGATCCTAGTTATGAATTGTTATTTTTGCAGGAGTTATTCACTACTTTCATAATTTAACATATGGATTTGTTAGTATTCATCAGCACATGAGAGTGGCAATTAATCTCTAGCCTATATTTTATCATCTCTGCCAACGCAGGTGTAAGAGTATATGTGTAAGCGTCGGTCAACACATTTGTTGCTAATTTGGGAGCCTTGTAGGTCTATAAAAAAGTGTGAATTTTTGCAAACATTTGGCAACACGTTAATATATTTTGGGAAAGATAGGAAAGTAACTTGTTTACTTTTTTAGATGGATGAGTGATGTTCGTTCGTTGAAGAGATTAATATGAAAAATGGTGCACAAGTTTTCAGCGAGATATTGTTCATGTAATCACTGATCACTCTCGGTCCTTATCGTGAAAGTTCCAGGATATTAGAGTGGTTTTACAGCATTCTCTCTCTCTCTCTCTCTCTCTCTCTCTCTCTCTCTCTCTCTCTCTCTCTCTCTCTCTCTCTCTCTCTCTCTTCAATGATGACTATGACGATTAGAGTCCAAATCATATCGGGAAATGGGAAAAGGTCCAAGTAAAACACATCATCTTACAATAGGAGAGGATAGGGTGTATCTCTGCAAATTACTACTGCAATATAAATTTAACCTTTTTGGGGAGTGGGAGCATTAAGAGATTAAAGTTTATCTGGATGTCTTAACTGTATTCTCTTAATCTGTAACATTTAATTTTTATCTTAATAACACCATTACCTGTTATTAAAATATCCACTCACGGGGGTTTAGCGTTCGCGGAGGTATGCGTTCAGTAACCACTTTTTCTGCTTGATTCAATGTGCTTTAATAACAGTTTCGTGTAAATGACTGATATTAAAATGGTTTAGAAAAAAAATTACTTGAAAATTTGCACACACATATACATACCACGTTTGCATGCACGTTCATGCGGCCGCACTCTACTTGATTTGTTCTCAGTTATTCTGTGGTTATGATGAGCTCTATGGTGGAAATGGTACATATGGTACATACTGGAGGATACTTTCATAATAGCCCACTGTTTCGCTACTTTTCCTGCACATTACATAATACCCTCAGATCATTGTCGCCAGCCCTAGGAGAGCTGTTAATCAGCTCAGTGGTCTGGTAAAACTAAGGTATACTTTCTCTCTCTCTCTCTCTCTCTCTCTCTCTCTCTCTCTCTCTCTCTCTCTCTCTCTCTCTCTCTCTCTCTGTTATTATTTGTTCTCTTAGTCCATATGTATACAGGGCAAAAATTTTGGTGCACTTCTATTCAGGTGAGTATAGAATTGGTATTATTTCATCATTCATAATTGTCAGACGTTCTTGAGGAGCAAACCAAAGGGCCATCCAGGTACTTTCACAACAAGCATTCACAGAATAGAATGCCCGTTGTGAGAAAAGGAGTAAAAGAGTATCAATGAGCAAATAGGCGATCAACAGTGATTAGAAAAGTAATAGTAAGGAAGACTGTGTTATTGTTTTGATAACGTGAAAATAAGTAAATATGGATACGGATAATTGTATGAGTGTAACCTCAAGTAAGGGAACTAAAGCATAAGGCTTATTGCGCAACAAATGGCAGCACAGAAAATCCAGCCAATTAAAACATAGATAATCGAAAGGTAAGGGTGAGAAGTTCGTTCAGCTACTCCTTAAGAATTAAATTGCAGGTATGTCTTTGCCGATATGATATTCCAGTCTATATAATGGCCTGTTGGTTCATTAGTAGTATAAGCCTCTCTTTAAGAGTTCGGAGGAACTGATAATTATTTCCTACGATGATGTTCGTGGTATGGTTAATAATGCCCCCCTCTTGTGTTTGGCTTTGCCAGGAAAAACGTCTTTCACCGGTGAATCTTACTGTCACTTACACCTGGAGCATTATTCTACTTTCTTGTTGTATTGTAGTTTTATTGCCCATAAATGTATTCGTCAGCGTCTGAAAGTACCTTGCTAGAATTAGGTAACGTTTTTGTCGGCTGTGCTCTTTTGCCCTCAATAGGGAGAAGTCGGGTTGGGTGACGTCACTGAGCGCGTCATTGCTCTGACGTCACAAAGTGTGTCATGGTCTTCCCACTTCTCGAGATTTACAGTTCACCACCAAGTCTCTCTCTCTCTCTCTCTCTCTCTCTCTCTCTCTCTCTCTCTCTCTCTCTCTCTCTCTCTCTCTCTCTCTTCACCATACGCACACATTAGCAAAAACTATTATAGAAAAAATGAGTAGTAGTCTTGTGTATTATATAAAAGATGTTGGTTATTTTTTTCCCCCTTCTAGAAGTAGGAGATTATCTTGTTGCCGATTCTCTTGCGTCTTCAGGGTAAGCACCATGACTCACTTGCTATTATTTGGAAAGTGGAGATTTGATACTCATTCTTTTTTTCTATGATTTTTTTTTATTTTCTTCCGGGTTGCATATGATTGAGAGAGAGAGAGAGAGAGAGAGAGAGAGAGAGAGAGAGAGAGAGAGAGAGAGAGAGAGATCGTGGTACACCGTCGGAAAATCAAATGTGCGAAGTCAACAAAGTCACGTGGTTCAGAAAAAAATAAGCTCCCAGAGTAGAGGCATATTTCATCGCTTATAATATATTCCTTGGGGAACAAAAACTGGTTTCCTATGTCATAAATGATTTGTGATATTTAAATGACTTTTGTGAATTGAGATAGTGTATTTTCCTTTGGAGAACATCCCACTTTCGGAATCTGTTATCAGGTTTTCGGGAAACAGATGGAAGCAAAAGTGGTCAAGGATATGTGTTTTTTACTCATGTGATGAGTAAGCAAAGTTCAGCTGTAAATAAGCATTCGGAGAATATATATTTCCCTCCATTATGAATAGGTTGGTGAGGATTCCATTAAGCTTTGGGTTTCAACATGATAATAATTTATATCACACGATCATAGAATCGAAATATTCCTTTCAGTGGTTATGGTTCATGCTTGGTGAAAAAATGGACGAAGTTTTTAAGAAAGAATTTATTTTGCTTGTTTAGGAAAGAAGGAAAGGTCGGTCGTTCTAGGTGACATGAATCCTGTAGAACGATGGGGAGATGGTAGCCTACTGTATAGCTGATATGTTTGTAATGTCCGGTGTGACTGAGAATGGAGAAGGTCCAAATGAAGTGGTCAGTAAAAAAAAATTTAATAATTGTATACATATATTAAAAAAGACGATTGACTTTTGAATAAGGAAGTGATAAAAGTGGGTTACACTGAAAATTCTTATTAAGTAGATGGATGAGCGAGTTGAATAATTTAATAGTGACAAAGGAAAAGCTGGAGGTTCATGTGTTCATCGTGAGGTGTGAATCAAAACGAAAAGGAGAATCATCAAGAGAGAGTTTGGAAAGGAGAAAGTGAAGGGTATTAGATAAAGATGAAGTTGATGCGGAATGAACCAGGTTAAAGAAACAGAACCGGTAAGTGTTTGAAGGTATTGGCATAATGGTGAGAAGTTAATTAGAATGTTAGATATTAAAGTGTGTTGAATGGTGGAGGATAAAATGAGACTGTGTAAATGCCGCGAAACATTTGAAAAGTAGAAAAACTTCAGAAGTAAACGGGAAAATTACGTTACAAAAAATATCTCGGCATTTGATACAATACTGTGTATTAGGTCTGATGATGATATTTTGAGAATATATGGTGTTGTTTCTGCTGGGTTGGGGCGAACAAACTTTTTTTTATTTATTTTACGAAAGAGCAAGTTCAGAATTACGTACCACAGATGAGTTATGAAAAATTGTTACCAGAAGATTTGCAATAGAAAAGAAATCCAGGGTGGTTTGTGAACACTGAGTTAGGAACAATTGTATGGAAAAGGAAAACTTAAGTCCTTGAAACATAAGACATTTAGGAGTAGACATTATGGAGACTGAAAAGGTGAAAGACAAGCAAAACTACTGATGAAATGATTGAAGGAAGGTGGCAGAAGCTGCGAAACCTCTGAAATAGGAGACTGCCAGTAAAGAACGAAGTTGCAATGTACTGAGAGATTGATTCGGCACATATTCATTGTGGAGGCAAAGCCTGGTTGTGCAACGTGAAACAAAAACACGAAGCTGTCCAAGGTGAATTGCTTGCATTGTGTATAGGAGCTGAAAGGGCGAGAAATATATAGGTACATTGAAAATGTAAAAAGTGTATCAGGAGCGTAAATGTGAATCGGTGGAGGGAGGTTATCAATCATAGAAGGAATGGGATATTATATGTAGTTGAAAGGTACGTAATTTGGCATTCTTGCAAGGGACGAGGAAAGGGAGGCATAGAAAGTGCTGAATAGACAATTGGGCAGAAACGCCAGAACGAAAGAGCCTTAATATTCAGGTGGCACGGTAATGTGCGCAGGATAGGAATTAATGGTGTCGAATATGTAAGTATTAATTAGGCTACGTTGGTGTATGAAGCAGATGTTCTAGTTTTTTCTTTTTATTTTAAATGACCCTTTGGTTCATTAGTTTGGTGAAAAGTGTGTATTTTGTTTTTTAGGAAGCAATTAACTTTTCCTTTCTAATATTGCTCTTTTTTGTCGCTTGGTTATACATGACGCAGTGATTATTTTATGCATGCAACTTAACTATATTTATTTAGTCTTATTTCCTTTGTATTTTGTCCCGTTTTACAAGTTGTGGATTTCATCTCTCCTTCCAGTAAATTGCTCGGTATTATCTTGTTAAAAGTAAGTGAATTACTATATCTAGAAGAATTTGAAGATTGAAAGACACTTGGGCAGTTAACTTGTCATCTCTACCTGTCAAGTTCCTCGAATTCTGCAGTAAACCACGACTTGAAGAGCCGGACTCCATCACTTACGGGATGAACGCCATTGACATCGATTGTGATACTTGGAAAAACCACCTTTTCGAGAACACGTACAGGAGGATTTTCCTATTTTTCTATTATAGTTCAGCTTTCTTGCTTTATTTTTCTTATATTACTCCTGTGGATTCATATTTTATTCTCACTCCCTCTTTTTATTATTCTCATATTCCATGGTTCTATATAATCAATTGCATTTTATTCTCTCTCTCTCTCTCTCTCTCTCTCTCTCTCTCTCTCTCTCTCTCTCTAACAAAGTCTTATGATTTGTTATGAATTAGATTTTGAATGATCTTAGCTGTTCTCATTTGTAAAGAAATTCTAAGAATGTCACGATTTCACATGAATTACATGAAATAAGCAACAATATAATTTCTAAGTTTTTTAATGTCACTGAGAGCCCTCAGTAGGAAATGTTGAAACCCGATATTGAAGTCTTTCCTTGCATGCTGCCACTGCTGCTAGTCCTTCATCGAGCGTTGCTCTTCAAGGTAGTTGAAGACTTCATTATATTTAATAAAATTCATATTTAATCATTCTTTTAATCGGACTCTAAGTGATTGTGTGGTCGCTCATTTGGACTCACTCGTGATTTCCTTTCAATATTTGTCATTTAGAACGACTATATCTTTCTTTTAGCTCTCATATTTTTTTTATTCCACATTCTTAACAATGAAAAATAAGCTTTCCATTTTTAGGAAGGTAAAACGAGTAACGTTTTGAAATGCTTTTCAAAGAGTGATAAGTTTCAAAATTCATTTTGGTTTCTGTTTGTCGCCACTTGATTATTTGTGCTATGTTAGGATTAGTGATATAATATATAAACACATTATAATATATATATATATATATATATATATATATATATATATATATATATATATATATATATATATATTATATATATATATATATATATATATGCGTGTGTTTATGTTTATTTATACATCAAATCTTAACATTAGAATGTCTTTGATTGTACAGTATAGAAATATTTAATATGTAAGCCATCACTAATTCATGAGTACTATTTTGCAAGTAAAGATCTAAATTTAGAGCATCTAAAAGGCTTCGAAGTTCGCAGCTGATGTCGAGTATTGCCGATTTTATATTCCGTACATTATTATTTACGTTTTCCTTTTCATGTTAGTGTTTTGACTTTAATATATCCCTATTACCAATTGGTTTACCATTGGCTATTTGAATAACGTAACAGAAGATGGCTCTTCGAATTAAACCAAACATTTTCTTTTCTTTTATTACTGGTCGACTGGAGAATGATTAATCTGAATGAAAATTAATCGAAGATGAATATGCAAGTGGACTTTGATAGAATTGCAAATGTACGGCCAAAACTGTTTGTATTCTTGGGTATTGTAACTACAGCCTATCATCCATAAGCATTTGTGTACTCACTGGCTCAGATATTCATCGGTAGATTTACAAGTTTGATCCATATAGAGACGAAAAGAACTCTGGAACTGAACGTGTCCATTGTTGTCAAATAATCGCCGTGTATTGGCTGTAGAAAGAACCTTGACCGTAATAGGCGCATTCGTGAATTACCGTCTCCCCCTAGACCCATTTTATTTACGAAAATTACCCTGTGGTTAACAGAAGAATGAAACTTCAAGATTCCCATGATTTTAAGGGGATCAAATGGTGGAGGTCAGTTTTGTCTAGGGTTCGACAATTGATGTTTTACTTGTTGGAGTCGTATTTGCGTCGTTAGTTTGTTTCCCCACAGTTGCTCCCTGGTATATTTTGTGGATATTTCCTTCGTTAGTGTTTCCCGGATTTGTACTTTTTCTGAATTTGCGTTAATACTCTGCGAAATGTAGTGATCTTCAGGCGTACTATCAGATTTTTTCCTGTTGTGGATCTGATATTTCTTGGCATTAATAATTTTCCGCATATCTCTTCAACACTATATGATAGAAGCCCACGGATATCAGGTAGTTTATCCTACTCTCTTTCTAGTCTCCTTTCGTGGTGGAAAAATTCGTTAGTCATAAAAAGCTGACTTCTCATAATTTTTTTCTCCAATTCCCCAACATGTTTAGTCGCTTGCACTCTTGTTGTAGATTTCTTTTTATGTCAAAGCTGATCTTGAGCACTTATCTGAATGGGGACTCCGCAGATTCATACCGCTCTGACAAATATATCTTAATATTTTGTCTGCGCTCGTAGCCAATTCTGTGACTCATGTTTTATGGAAACGTAATCCAACTCCTCTTTTATATGAGCAGTTTGGCTGTTGAGCTTATTTCGGACAAGTCGGGAAGAGATGACATAAATCACGTTGAAAAATCAAAATGTTAAATTTGCTCCTTGAGGCATTATCCTACCTTGGATACAAGTGTACTCACTCCACCTATTGTACAAGCATTATAAATTCCTAGAAGCTTGTGAAAGAGCTCCTCCCTCGTCTCCTAACATCAGTTACGTCGCCACTTCCAGCATTTATTCTTCGGAGATCATCACTGCGAAGATTTCTTGGTAAGGCACCTGTTCCTTTGCCATGCTGTACGCGTCTTTCGTAATGAGAGACACGCTTCATATCACGTAGGATACTCGACTCCCCTTTCTGTTCTCACCTGGACTGCTGTAAATGAAAGACCTTCGACAGATGGTCTTGCCGGCAATACTAAGGAAAAGAAAAGCAACAGTTTTCGTGCTCTTTAGTTTGATCAAGCGTACTGGAATGTTTTCTGCTGTAGAGTTCTGTATATTGGATACTGCTCGTTCTTTTTTTATTGTTATGAATGAATAAGAGAGGGTGCGGGAGGTATAAATAAGATCAAATCCCCTGAGGATTTCCCCGTTTTTTTTTTTTTTTTTTTTTTTTTTTTTTTTTCATTCGAACGAAACACTGATGGTCGTTTTCTGCTAGAAGGAGTTGGATTTCCGCTTACTGCGATTTTCCTAAAGGATAAAGTAGAATCAAATAAAACCATTAGATAAAGGAATCAAAAAAAAAAAAAAAAACGGGCAAGGGACGAGTTAAACGATATGGTGCTCTTACCGTCGTTGTCATTCAAGTTTGTTTTTTTATTATGCTCAGTTGCTTAGAAGTTTCTGGAAGCATACTACTTTTACTATCTTCATCATCATCATCATCATCTGGGCAGTGTGGAAACAGCTTCTGCAGGATTGAAGTGACGCAACTTTCTGGCGAAGGAAGAAGTGACGTCAGCAGCAGCGTGACGTCACTCGGGATGAGGCATCGAGAATCTCGCCAGCATCCTGATGTTTAAGGTGCCTCCAACTTCACCGTGAGCCCTTAGAAGGAACCCCAAATTTCAGCACCTGTAGATTATAAATAAACTCATGAATCATGTTACGTAACGGAAGGTCAGTTTCTCAGTGGAGCACGGGGCTGCATCTTAATTTCTTTTATATTAATTAGCAAAACTTCACATAAAACGTTTTTTTTTTTAGTTCGACCTAATTTACGTTCTAAAGGTTGTTATTGATCGATTGTACGCGACTGTTCTAAAAGTGCCATTAAATATCAAGTATGTGTAAGTAAGAACACGGAAAACCTATTACTGACCAAGATCACCAATGCGGATGCATTTAAGATATTTATTATAAGAGAGACTTTCAGCTAAAAGATTGCGGAATAAAATAACGCCAAGGTTGGCAATCAAATACAAGTTTGGGATAGACTCCATTCCAGTTTTCCTCCTCGTCCTTTTATTTTTGGTAAGAATCAGTAACAGTATGCTGGCGATTTCGAATAATTGTAGTGCTTTCCAGCATTTCATTGAGAGCAGGGGAAAAGTCTGAAATCAGTAAAATTCACATATCCAGGGAACTCCCTGGGAGAGATGATTGCGAAAGCGAAGACAGGTTGTGCGGAGGGAACATGGCCAAAATTACACACGATTTCCCCAAGGAGTAGGAAATGGAAACTTCCGAATCAGCAGACGCTTCGATACCACTGTAATTTCTGACTCAACAGATGCTTTCAGTAGTGCTAGGTATTGTAATACACTGAATAAAAGTGAAGTTTTATTTAGCATAACTATATGTTTAAATCAGAAGATGGAGGTCAAAGTGGATTTTATGTCTTGTCTCCAGGAAATGTCTGAAGTGGAACTTGCAAGTCGAGTTTCCCATTTGGGCAGCGAGTCATTGGTTTGAATAATAGTGCATATCATTCCGAGTTAATCGATAATGTACAAAAAGCAACCACAGGGAGTCCAAAAAATAAGTTTACGGCTATTTTCAGACAATCTTACCTCTGGAATTCTCAGTTTTACCTTGGTCTTGATAATTAGATATGCAAATTTTAACTTTTCTCCTTACGCAGTATTAATAATTAGGCATGTAAACATCACTTGAAATATGGTATATACGTTAGAATTAGACACTTCTCGTTATGTATACAAAGTTTGACGACAATTAAAGGTGTGAATAAAAAAGGTGACAGGAGATTTTTACCGGAGAAAATATATTTAGAATATCCCTAGGATGTGTTAGAGGACGCCATTAGTCACGTGTGCCTTCAGAGCATTGGCAAATGTTACGTGATTGTTCCGGAAAGCTGGAGATGATTTTCGAGCCCAGAGCCCAAAAGCTAGTGGTCGCAAGTTTGTTCCTGACCGTTTTGTTTTGTAATGACAGCAGAAACAGACTATAGTGAATCGAAATCAGTCTTTTCTGATAAAGTTGCAAGACGTCTGTTGTGTGCAGTGTAACTGTATCTGTATTGCTGACTGTGTTGAAAGTATTGTTTACGGGCTGTCATAAATCTGCCTTGAACTTTACGATCAAAACATGCCATGCAGGCCAACATCTTCGACATGTACAGATACTTAAATTGTGTGTAACGGCAAAGAATACATTCCAGTATATAACAAATATTACATTTTTGCTAAAATTGGGCGAAATTTCTACATTGAGCAATCTCCGTATATTAATACATGGAAGAGGGAAGGAGATAAATAACGAACCTGAAACGAAAATAAACATAAATTTGATCAGGAGTTTATGGAAAAAAAAGGCGTTACTGTCTTTACTTATTCAGGGAAACCATACCCAGGGAAATGGCATGTCCTTCAACAACGTATGATCTTGATACTTCTTTACTTCATAAATTTATCCTTCACGGAAACTTGTTCGTTATTCTTATCAATTTCACTCTTTGAATTATAAATTGTCATTCAGTATACTAAGTATTAATGAGAGAGAAAGAGAGAGAGCGTGTGTATGTTTGTGCGTGTGTATTATTTTAATTCGCACCTTACTTTTAATTGACAACATCCTTAGTTTTTTGGGAGTATACAGAAAAAATAACATTGTATATAATTTTCTGCCGAGCGTCTTTTATAATTAGAAGTATTACAGCTGATGACGGAGGTAAAATTAACTTTATAATCATAATATATATGGTTTCAAATTCGCCTAGCATTTTGGTTTAAATATATATGTAATCTCTCTCTCTCTCTCTCTCTCTCTCTCTCTCTCTCTCTCTCTCTCTCTCTCTCTCTCTCTCTCTCTCTGGTCAGTGGAAGAGCATTAGACTAAGTGTTCGCTAGGTCCATGGTTCGACTGAGGTCTGTTTCTGCCATAATATATATATATATATATATATATATATATATATATATATATATATATATATATATATATATATATATATATATATATATATATATATATAATTTAAATATTATATACGTATATATTTTCGCTGTATACTTGAGAATCCTGAGATTAAATAGTGTTTTTCCATGAAAATAGTAATAGAGGTACTATAAATAATAGCTGATACAATTATTGCTATTATTCCTAATAGCATAAATAGAAGGAAATAAGTTTCAGTAACTTGTAGTGGATACAATTCGATATGTTGTAGTCATACCTGGCAAATCTCGATTTAGGTCGACCCTCATTTTCCAGACAGAAATTAGGGCAATTTGCATTATTTGCTGAAACCTGTGCCTAAAAATGTTTCCCGGGAAAGATATCGCAGGTCACACCCACCTAGAACTGCGAACGCTGATAAACAACAGAGGCAAGGTCTTGCCATACTCTTATTCAAATAAGTTTCACTTTTTAGCTACGTTGGGTGTGGTTTCTCTCTTCTTTTTCCTGTGCTTTAGTCGATTCTTTCATCATTGCTAGTATTTCATTTCTTTGTTTCTTGTTACTTTTATTGCTTTGAGTTTTTGATGCTTTCATTATTACGAGAGGAGTTGTATCTCTTAAGTTTTGTTTTTTCATTTAGGTGAGTTTTACGTGTAATTGTGTAAAATTCTCTGATTCATTCGTTTTTGTTTGTCAGGCTGGTTATTAATTAATCTGAAAGCCTTCTACGAGCTTGGTTTCACGTTCCAGTTTTAGATGATATGGACAAACGTGAGTTTCAGAATGGCTTGCTTTTTTGAGTGCCAGAATCTTATAAGAGTTTTTTCAGTACTGTAATAAAAAAAACATGCTTGTAAACTGGTCTGGTTACTGCATATCCCAAAAGTTTTGCAGCTGTTCTATGGGTCGGTCATTCATTAATTTTTTTTAATGGGTTTTGAGCAGTTGGTGGCAGTTGTGTCTCGTAAATTGTAGAATGATTGCATTTGTTCTTATATTAACAGTCCTCTTACAATTTTGGGCTTCTCTGATATGCCAAAATAATCTGGTATTAATTTGGTTTGTCCTTGAAGTTCCTTGTGTTGTAAGTATTTGTATCTGGATTAGAGGCTTTTACCGTTGTATAAGACAGCTTTATTAATTTTCTAGTTATAATTTATGGCCACTGATGGACTGCTTAAGAGCCTCTAATAATGGACGGCGCTTTCAAGGCCATAGTTTTATTTTAGAGGTGTCAGATGGTAACATTTTTTTTTCATCATTATCATTTGCTGTTGTTGAAATAGTTGTTTTATAATGTCAAGGATAACAGGTGAGGCCAAACGTCCTTTTCGCTGCCATGTTTTAAATGCAGGCTAGGTAAATATAATGAAAAGAAGGATGTGTAATAGGCCATTGGTTCTACGTGGTAAGTCATCCGTTCCCGGACATGATATCGTTAACGATTGCCGAGTTGTTAAAGTGGAATTTTTTTTCACAATACACATTTAATAAAGTTTTGGTTCATATGATTAAACCCTATACATAATATTGAGGAAAAGTTATCACCTGTATGTTTTATTAAAACATAATGTTTGCTTTGCTGTGTTATCGAACCTTTTTAGAATTCTCTGGGAGGCAAGGACTTCAAGCAGTGTTGGTCATGAACTACTTAAATTTCCTAAGGTGTGCTGTACTCGTGAAGTTTTTGAGGATTTTTAGTGAAAGAGCAATTGATATGTAAAAGGGGGCTTTGGAAACGTCTCACCTGTACAGAAGTGATATGTGATTAAAATTAAGTTGGGAATCCTGAGATCTTGTATGACTTGTGAAGAATATGTGGAGCAATGTGGGTTGTAAAATTGAAAAATGTAGCTTGAATACTAAACAGAGATACGATGAACTTACGAGTTTAGGCATGAAAGATGGACGAAAGTGGCTGATTGCCTTTTTTTTGTGAGAAGAATGTAAGATAGACTGGTAAGCAAGTTTGTTAAACTTGGTTAGTTTGGAATGGAGAAGAGGAATGCCCACAATATGTTGGATAACTGATGTGGATGAAGTGGTATAAAAAAGAAGAACGAGAGTCCCAGCTAGGTAAAATAGAATGCTGTACTTTGTGTTTGGGAAGTGATAAATTCCCCATCCTTTTGAGGCTTTTGGATGTACGAAGCCTCAGTTAAGCTGTGGAAGCTGCTATTTGTCACGTGTTGCTTTCATTTGATGAGCAGTTAAAGGATAAACAGGGAAGTGAATGTTGTTATTTGATTAAGTGTGGAGAGTTCTCGTTTTGGCGAAATGGCTTTTTGATTAAAAAAACGGGCCCTTCTCACGTGTGGGAAAGTTTTTCTATTGTATTTAATTAATTTCATAATTTTTTTTATATTTATATCTTCGTTTCGCTTTTGTTGTCACTCAGAGAAGATCAGGAAATATCGCATTCTGAACTAGAAATATAAAAGTTACGGCAGCGTAAAATAACTTCCAGAAAGTGTGGTAAAGACAGCTGCGAAACTGTAAGCAAATTAACGAGTGTTTGTTGCTGTGATATTGTTAAACCCAAGGGTGTTTTGCTCTGACTTTTTTGTATATTGTAGTAGTTCTGTAACTGCCTGACAGTAGATTTCAGAATTTGTAAATATTCTGATCAGAGAAAAAAAATATGAGCTGTTAATGATGGGTCATTTCCCTGCTTTTGAAAATAGATCTAACGAAGATTTCAAAGTAAATCATGATATAGCACCGTTTTTTTTCTATTTGCATCACCATACATGAGAAAACGGTAAACGCAAAACACTGCGCGTTTGGTCTATCGCAGTGAACAGTTTTCAGTTGAGGTTCATATGCAAATGAACGACCTTGCCCATTTCCTTTGGTAATTTATTCATTGTCCGATGATGGCCATGATAGACCTGTGAAACCATGGACCGGACTACTGATATAGTAGGTACGGGGGGAGGAAGATTAATGAGAGAGGAGACCGTGCTGTTATTGAAAGGGTCGTAGGGGAGAGAGAGAGAGAGAGAGAGAGAGAGAGAGAGAGAGAGAGAGAGAGAGAGAGAGAGAGAGAGAGGGAGGAGGGTTACAGGAAAGGGTTCAAGAGTGAGGAAGTGGAGGGTTTACTTCCCGTTCAGTCGTTCTGTCAGGCAATTTAATCCTTGCAGATTGTCATCAGGAGCGCTCTCTCTCTCTCTCTCTCTCTCTCTCTCTCTCTCTCTCTCTCTCTCTCTCTCTCCCGCGATTTTTCTTGTTGTTCCTGTCTATGAAGTATGGAGGGAGTAGTGTTTTATTTTCATATATATTGCTGTTAATGAATAAATAGAAATATTGTTTTTGCATACTTGTATTTAATAAATTCAAAATGATATGCTCAGGCAAGAAATTTTAACAAAAAGACAAATTATTTTCGCTCTAATCCTTCGTGCCAGCCCTAGGAGAGATGTTAATCAGCTCAGTGGTCTGGTTAAACTAAGGTATACTTAACTTCGCTCTACAAAATAATATCGACAAATTAAATTATTATTTTTATTTTGTATTTATATGTGTTTGTGCTTTACATACCGTTAATTAACGTTTGCTAGGTATAGCTCTTGATAACCGTAACTTGGTTATGTACGCACAAACACACTCAACGCATCGTATGATAGCTTCATAAAAAATATGACCACGGATATGAAAAGTTTTTTAGTGACTATAAGAGTTATGAAGATGAGAATAACCAGAAAAAAAATCCATTTCTGAGTTCAACTGGATGAGGATGCCGTCTCAGTTTCCGATGTGATGGAAAACGGTGAATAGGATGGGCTTTTCTGCCCCCCACCCCCCACCACTTCCCTTGTGCCAGATTAGTGGTGCGTTGGGATATTGGGAGGGTGCTAGAGTGTCGATGCTGGGGTGGGGCAGCTCTATCAAGATCAACACGGGAGTATAATGTTGTTTTGGGGTGGTGTGAGGTTTAACTACAGGAAGTTTTCGAGGATACTTCCCCTTCCAGGACTCCCGCTGTGTCCGTCAGTTAGACTATTGTTTTTGTCTTATTTTTGTATTAATTATTGGAGTAGTTACAAATATACAGAATATCTGTTTACTTTTATTTAAATTTAAAAATGGCTTTTATGTCACAAAGGCTCTGTTGAATCGAAAAGTTGTCATACGTTTGAAGAATTGCTTATTCAACTTTAAACGTCATGTTTGTTGGTCCTGTGTTTTTGTCATTGGTGACAGTTAAGAGTTACGGAAGTGATCTTCATTATTTTCACTGTGAGAAAACCGAGAAGGTTGCGGAGCTAATCTCGCAAAGACACGAAAGGTGCCAACAAAGACTTGAAGATATTCATCTATTCTTCCTCAAGAGTTGACGACTGGCATCAAAAGACAATACAGTGTAACTGAGGGAATCAGAAGTCTCGGAGGTTATCACCAGTTTTCATTCATAAGGAATGCTAGAAGGATTGTTGACATTAGCCAACACTCCCTTATTTCACAGTATATTCAGTAAGATTGAACTTCTTCATCGTTGACATTGTTAAGAGAGAGAGAGAGAGAGAGAGAGAGAGAGAGAGAGAGAGAGAGAGAGAGAGGGGGGGTATTGTTATGTAGGATGGTGGGTGAGGGACGGATGAATATGACCTGAGTGTTGGCTGAGCAGCAGGAAACCGCTGGTTTAGTGAGACTATGGATGGCATTAGTTGATGTTCAGACCACAACAGTGTCACAGTGATAATGAAGATATTATCAGACACTTCAGTTCAAACCTTCGAGCCTTTTTGAGTTTCATGAAAGGGGATCAGTTGTACGAGGACTTGGCATCCTGTGTCAATAAGGATATATGTCATGATCGGTTAATATATGAGGTTGGGTTATGTGACTGGTGTCTGTTTGGAGAGGTCTTCATTGAGGACGATTCCACTACTTTTTGGATCCTAAGTCTGGATTGCTTTGTCCTTCTTAACAGCTTGTTGCTCTGCATGTCGTCTCTTTGTTATATAATTGTAAAAAACTCTTCTTTTTACTTTTTTTATTTCTTCCAAAACCGGTAATCTGTTCTCGTTTTGTATTGTCCTCAGTCAGGCACGACAAAACTCTCTAATGCTCTTGTTAAGAGAAATATATGAAAGTTATGCTCATGAAAGTTTCTCTAAACTGTAGTTCCATAATAATGCGGCTGGATTATGCGCCAGTGCGTTGAGAGTGAATAGAAGAGAGAGTGCAGGGACAAAAAATGAAATGATAATGGACGTATCCCAGGATTGATTTATTTATTAAGGCATCAAGGTCGTTTAAATGGACACTCGCATTAGGGTGTCGCTTTTGGTTTTCAACACCATTTCTGTACTGAGCAATATCTGTCTATTCTCAAAATCGTTTTAAATGCCACTTTTATTCATTTTTTTCTGAATTGCGTTCACACAGTTCCTTTCTATCTTTGAATGAGATATATGAATAAAAATAAAACTATAATTCTTGGTGAATTGTGTGCGTTTATTAGGAAGAAATATAAAGATAACCAATACCATCTGAAAGTGTGACAATTTTGATTTAGGTGATGTTCCTTCAACTGTTTAGATTTATTTTCTTTTAGAATTTTTGTGTTCAGAAGTTACTGACAGTGACGAAGTCATCAGTAACAGTATTTAAAGTTTATTTTTTTTTATTTTTAGGAGTAAACAACACAGCTTGTAGTATGGTGCAATTGTTATTGGGAAATTTATTTATCGTGTTCTTAACTGGGAGTATATATTTGAGTCACAGGCTTCTCTGATATACTTTCTCCTCGACCTTAATTTGAATCGGTGTGTTTACTTCTCTCGTATGTGTTTTGCATATTGAACGTATTTGTTATTATGCCATTAACTATTTGTATGTATATAAATCTCTCTCTCTCTCTCTCTCTCTCTCTCTCTCTCTCTCTCTCTCTCTCTCTCTCTCTCTCTCTCTCTCTCATGTCCAGTACTGTCATCTTTATCCTCATCGATGTTATGCCGTAATGATCGTAGCTGATGTGAAATTATCGTTGTCATAGTTTTTTTTTTTACCGTGTTACAAAATTTCTTGTACTCTTATTTTATCATCTTTGTATATCCCTGTATGGCCCTGAGCTGAAATAAAGAATATTTTCTCCTATACACCAACATACTTTCGATGGGATGGCCTACTTTTGTTGGGATAGACGTGCTTGCAAAAGGAGAAAGTGATTTCCCTAGTATACCCGCGCTCTTTACACAATATTAGTGTAGAAATACATCAGTTGTTTCCAAATACATTGCAATGGAATAAGATGCATAAACATAACATGTACAGTAAGTTAACGATACTTGAAACTGAGTCGCATAATCACTACTTTCACAATATTAGAAAAAAAAAGAAGCAGAAGTTTGCGTGCTGGCCTTTTACGGCATATTTTGATGACGTTTTCCATACACACTCTCGCTTTCGTCTTGCTGGTTGATTCACAAACAAGTAACTACGTCGTTGACGCTTACTCAGAAGAGGTCTGGTCTTTCCTCTCGGTAGTTGCTAAGATACTGACAACTACGTCAGGAATCCCCTGAGCAAGAGCTACCATCTGTTTTTCTTCATGAACATGTCGGCATGTACGCACAGACTAGTAATTTGCATAAAAAGAAATTAAGTGCTACCTGCTGAAAAATAGACGGAGGACAGTTAGGCGGACATAAAGGTATATAATTTGTTTTTAATATAATTTATTTTTATAAATATGGGTATACACATACCTGTGAGTGTGTGTGATGTTGTCTGTTGAGAGAGAGAGAGAGAGAGAGAGAGAGAGAGAGAGAGAGAGAGAGAGAGAGAGAAAGTTCTCACAGTTAAGCTTGCAAGGTGTAGAGAAAATATCGTGCATGTGCTCGCGCGTGCTGCAGCAACAGTAAATGGTGAGAACTTTAAGTGCGCATGACTACTGGTACATGATTTTGATCATCATTATCATCAGCGAGCTTTTAATGGCGGTCGAGGGCGTAAGTATGTCAGGGTGAGCCACCATTACTGTAGCCTGTTAGTGACTCACCCATCCTCACCCTTTAGCGGAAAAATGATAAATGGGTGATCCAAGGCCGATGGGGTGATCGATCTCTTGACCATCTTTCGAGGAAGGCGGATGTGCCAGCGGTAGGGGGCTTCCTTATGTGCATTTTAACCCCTTTTGTGTGAAAACTGCAAGAGGTGTCTGCCTCTTTACGCTTTATGCAGCATTGTTTTATCAGTTACTGCGTTACGGACCCTGCTACTTAAACGGTAGATAACTTACAGTCAGCCACTTTCTTTTGTTGTCTATTACAGCGTCTGGTAGCAATTTTATGCACGTACCTTTGTGCCAAGGCAATACTTGCACATGGTTTGAGTTAAGGCTTTAACCGTCAAGTATTCATAGCCATTCTCTATTGTTTTTCAGTCAAATGCTGATACCCATTTCAATTTTTGTTACTAATCATTCGTGTTGATAGATCAGTAACTTTGATTTCTTTAGTTTCTAACATGCAACGTGTTTTTTTAAGTTCGAGTTCCTTGTTACTTTGTCACTTTTAGGATTTGTTACTGGAGCGTCTTTGCAGTATCCATTCAGCCCACAGCTGCACCCACTTTTTAGCCTTTATTTAACTTCCGCTTCCTTTCTTCCATCTTGCTGTCCTGTCTCTCTGGCCATCACATTAGTGTAACTGCGAAGTTTTCCCCCAGTTGCACCCGCAGAGCCTTGTACTTGATCTCTTTTACTTTCCGGGTCTCTGTATCCTGTTTTACTGCCACTTCCAGTCCATCTTTTCCCTGTCGTAATTATCGAGAAGGGATCCCAAAGCTGTGGTGGATTCATATTGTAGGATACAGTTTTGGCCTAAAGAATGTTGAAATCCATCAGGAGAGAGGAAATATTTTAGAACTAAAAGGGAAAGCCAGTTATTTGATACAAAGTCCCTTAAATAGGATGATAGTGACTTTGTCCGTAGAACTCGTCAAAAGAAAAAGGAGTCGGATGTAGATCACCAATAAAAGATTCTGACGTGGAATTTATCTTCTTACCAAAGCAAGGAAGAAAAAATGATGTGGCTAAAACTTGGAAAAGTTATAAAAAGTAGGTAGGAGTTATCCTTGATCCCTTGTTGAATATGGTATGGAAGTAATTTGCTTGTTTCAAGCAAGTCATAAAGGGCAGGCTATTTTCTTGTCCAAGAATATCAATTTAAGCATCATATTTTTAATATCTTAGTAACCCATTTTAATTTGGTAGAATGCTTAATGATTCTCAGGGTCACTGAGCGTGGGCTTTTGCCCTAAGCTTCACACGTGCCAAAGACCAAAGTAGAAGTATAGTGGGAAATGCAGCTCAAAGTTGTGGCTTGGGAATTTTTAAACCTTCAGTTCGAGTTTGGATCATAATTCACAAAAGTTACGCATGGGAAAAAATGTAATTTAACAGAAGGAAATAGGTGTAAGGAATGCAGGTAAAATTACGATGTCCTTGGTTGTGTTATGGAGATTCAGCAAGGCACATTACAATTAAACATCACGTGACAAAGTGGCAATTAATCATTTCAAGTATATATTGGGGTTTCCTCTATTTTTAAGACCTAAACATCTCATAACGTTTACTTTTGATCCTTCCGAAAATTAACGGATATTGCATTATTGCTCCAAGTGTAGTTACTAAATTATTTTTTGATGGCATTTGTTTTCTGATAGATTATTATTATTATTATTATTATTATTATTATTATTGCACATGTTTTTACGGAGTGAGCCATAAGGCTTGGCAAGCTTCCTCGATAAAGAATGATACCGCAATTAGGATGATGTGTTTGAGGCTTCGCCTTTGCATCAGTGCTTCCAGAACCTGTTGCATATAAGTGATGTGTTACTTTTATTTTTTCGATTTGTGTTTAAATACGAGTATAACAATTCCCTTCTTTATTTATCTATATTGATTATATAGTAATAAGAACAATTTAAATGAGCTTCTCGTGCCCTGCAGCATGTAAGTAGTATCTTTGTTTTATCTTTTTTTCTTATCGTGTAGTGGTAAACAGTTTGTCCTTGTTCCTTAAAGGATAATATAATTAAATCTGTTGTCTTGAACCTTGAATATTCTTTTTCTGTGCTCTACTTACCTTTAGGTTGGATTTGTTTTTCACTTTTCTAATGCATTGCTTACTGTCCTCTTTTTTGGTACTCATTCTTACTTTAGTTCTTTTCCTAGAAGTATTAGTCAGTATATTTTAGTTCTTGATGATTGTTATCTTATATCATCTCTGATTTTTTGCTTAGAAGATCATTTCTTTTGCAGTGGTATTCAAGCATTGCTCTTTATTTTCCGTACTCGCATTTTCATGGGTGGGATGCTTCTAACTCTCTTCTTGGCATACATTTTGAGGCATTATGGGGAACTCAGATGATATGCACACACACACACACACACACACACACACACACACACACACACACACACACACACACACACACACACTCTTTGTTTCTAAATCAGGCAGCGGTTCGTTTCCTTGGGTGTAAGTTATTCCCAAGGTATATTGAACTGGATATTAAACGATAACTGTGGCTTAATATTTGTGAATATATATATATATATATATATATATATATATATATATATATATATATATATATATATATATATATATATATATGTGTGTGTGTGTGTGTGTGTGTGTGTGTGTGTGTGTGTGTGTGTGTGTATCTGGTGCGCACACCTATCTTCCGGTTCGCAATAAGTCTTTGTGGAGGAGGATTCGGTACTCCTACGTCCCACTTCCTTTCCCCCACCTTCACCTTCCTGTTGCTACCTACCACCGTCAGTCGACTACCAGGTCCCTGATTTACTGTTTATGTCAGCAGATGCAGTTTTTTTTTTTTTCAGGAAGCGTAGGAATACAGTGTTCTATAAAAGTATACCTTAGTTTTACCAGACCACTGAGCTGATTAACAGCTCTCCTAGGGCTGGCCCGAAGGATTAGACTTATTTTACGTGGCTAAGAACCTATGTATACTTTTCCTTAAATGGTTTCTGATTTTTGAGACAGGTGCCAGGCGCCTGTATTAAAAGTAATTTTTGTGAAAACAATTATATACTAGGAAAGAACATCCGTACAATATGCGGTATCTGAAGTAACGTCATAGCTGTAAACGTATAGTGACATGGCTATTGTTGGAACGATGTAAAATTAGCAGAAAGATCCCACAGAATCAGTTCTTCATCAAGGCTTCTGGGGATACCCTTTGTATTCGTAAGGGACCAGCCAGTTTCTGGAGATCCCTGCGTAAGAAGTAGGTGTGGCTTTACGAGTGGCAAAGACTTGCCGCGATGGGAAAAGAACCTGTAGTCTTTATGATGAAATATCAGGAAATGACGTCACGTTTCTTGAGTATAGCTTGTTCTTAAAGGAAGCAGGGATTCCCTCCGACAGGTTCCAGTAAGATCATTCCTTCTGTTCTAAGGAGGGTGCTCTTTAAAGATTCTTAGCTAGGATACGTGTCCTTGTCTATTTTAGAAAGGTTTTTGCCGTCACTTAACTGAAACGTTTTATGACTTTTGTTTACCCAGCCGGGTAACTTCTTCCGGCTAATGCGCACGCAAAACACTGAAAGTGTTCTTTGTATTTATTTATTTATTTGTTTTTATTCATTTATTTGCTTGTTTATTAGACCACTAGTACATAATACTAAAGAGCCTCTGGCACTTTGAAAGTTAATGGAAGATTCGTATTGAAATGAAGCCCATAAGTAACGACTGAACGGAAAATTTAAAATTCCTACAATCAGCTACTATCTCTCTGGCATTTAGGTAACATGTTCTTTTAATCGCAGTAAAAAAAAAAAAAAGTCAAGTTCAAGGTTAAAGGCAATATCAGTCAGAGTAAAAATTTTAATGAATGTGTAATGTTACCAGTGCAAATAAATAGCTTAGGGTAACAGTTACACTACTACAAACACCAAGGGATGACACATCCGGTCATAGGAAATGTGACGCTTATGCTGCCTCCCCTGCAAGAATATTTTTATATCATTACTACTTGGCTTCTGTCTAAGGAAATGACCTCAAAGTGAAGAACTGACGTCAAAGAAATGCTTCACGTAATTGAGCCTTATTAGACATTAAAGGAAGATGCTAATTTCTCAGAGCTTTGTTTTGTTGTTTATCCTGTTGCTTCCTTTTATATATATATATATATATATATATATATATATATATATATATATATATATATATATATATATATATATATACACATATATGTATGTATATATACATATATATACACAGTATATATATGGAAAGTACATATAAGTTCATTTTTCGTAGCGTGATATATTGATGATTTTTAAAGTAAATAATGGATTAATTTCCTAATGGATTAATTTCATACTTACTTTGAACACTGTTTTCCATGCACCGAGGTTCTGATAGTATTCGCTGTGTCATATCCGCGGTGTGTGTATTAAAGGAAACCGTTAAAATGCCGAGATGGCGTAAAGCTATAATCAAGAAAAAAAAATGAAGTGACTTCATCGAAAACACAAAAGAAGAAATAGATGTGTGGGAAACTTTAGTCACTTCGGTGACAAGGTCATTACGTGGGCCTGAGTGAGTTTTGATGATTTTAAGAATTGAGCTACGGGTTACGCAATCAAGACTTAATTTACTGGATATCTGCAATTGAGCAAGAGACATTCCTTCAGTTGTACAGTATATATAGGAGTGTATTGCGTTATTTTTAATTTATTTTATTTTTGTTTTTTTGGAAGTTTCCGTGAATTTTAACAGATGATATGTTGAATTGAAGAAGCGTCGAATAGGGATGTAAATTCGAATCAGCACACACAACGCTTTAATATCTTGTAATGTTAATTGTCTCTCTTTGATATCCTGAACGATCGGATACTTTATGTAGACGAAGTCATTTATAAAGAGCTAGATTGCTCTCAGTGGACAAACATTTCAGTGATTAAACATGAAATAAGTACGGTAGCTATCGTTATTTCAATAGTTGACTTCGAGAGAGAGAGAGAGATCGTTAGTATATCCACATGAGTTGACTCCCTCAACGTGGTGGCCTGAATTTTTCCGAAAGCTTATGGGGAGAGAGAGATAGAGTTTGAAGAACTTTATTTCCTTTTCGTATTCATATTTCGATCCTCTCTTACCAGCAGACACTTTTCTCTTATAACCATGGTCCGAAAAGCAGATGGTGTTTTGTGGTTTTGATGATCTTCTGGGACCGAAGGTAATTGCAAATGTTCTTTTTTGCGATGATGATTAATGTTTGTATGTGTGTGACCTTGATTGATGGAGAAATCCTCTTGATGGTGATTCCTGTAGAGTACGAGGTATACAAGCGAAAGTTTTTGTTGTTAAGTGCGTTCCTTTGCACGCATGCTTGATTTTGCCGTTTCTCTCTCTCTCTCTCTCTCTCTCTCTCTCTCTCTCTCTCTCTCTCTCTCTCTCTCTCTCTCTGAGGTTTCAGTTTTTCTTGGGAGGAAGGCTTTGTGGATGAATTTAAGAAAGTACATTCAGTTGTCACTGCTTTCCACTTCCGGCAAAATCTCTGGAAATTGTTCAGTCGTCATTAGGTTGGGTTTTTATCAAAGGCTCGAGTGAGTATCATTCCTTGAAAATTTTCTATATATTTTTTGTATACTGTTTGTATTCAAGCAGCCTTATGTAGGTAGAGTCTTTTGCTCGCAAATCAAAAGTAGAAGTGCTCGATGAGGCCTTATTAGCTGTAAAATAGTTGATCTAAAGGTAATATTTTCAGTAATAGTTTTTTCTGTTTTGTGTCCAGGTGTATGTCATTTTCACGTATCTTTGAATCTCTTGGACTGGCAGAATACTTAGGAGAAAGTTAAATCTCCCATTCACCTTCCGTTGCCGTATTATTAGAAGAAGCGTATCTGTAAATAGGAGAATGGCGTACATCGTGGGAAAGCCTTATGAAGTGACAATGACTGAATTTCTCATGTTACTATACAATTTGCATAATCTCACGCATCATCTTATGAGTAATTGAATCAGAGCAAATTGCAATCTCAAGTTGCTCTTTGTAATTCCGTGACGAAGCATCGCTAGCTATTATACAGCGGTGCGTTTTCGTACTCTGAACCCTTTGTGGCTTGAATTAGCATACATGGTTTTGTGTTCCTCATCCGTATAAATTTTATTCACGGTACTCTCTTGTGATCTCTTGTAAATGAAGACGTTGTAAGGTTGCTTATTCATCACAATATATGTTTTCGGCACTATTTAAGAGTACTTTTGACACGGCAAATATTTTTCACAGATCCCCCCGCCCATTGAAGATGTCAGTAAACTGGTAATATTAATGGACGCGTGTCCATTTTTGCATCCCATGACAATGTAACAGATGACAGAGGGTTACGAGAAACCTGCATTGTTTTCGATGGTTTTTTGTCGGTGTCCGAAACGATATGATGCATATTTGTGGGATAATGAATGCATTCCGACCAGATCGGTATGCTGTCTCCGGCCTGGTCTTGGAAATTATTCTTTCTGTTACTTCACCGGAAACAGGTGATGTTTCATCATCGCTCGGCGGCGGTCATATGATTCAGTGCAGCCATTTGTAATAATATATTCAGTTATACGCTTTCATAGTCGCTAACGCATGCGCTCGATCACACACGCGCGCGCGATATTATTTATGTATTAAGGATTGATCGACGAGTAACTAAGTATATATAAAAATAAAAGGATAGAAGGTTTTTGTTCTTCTGAAGGCATTATTTTTTACGCATAA
>NC_089759.1:23594156-23596656 GCF_040412425.1 Macrobrachium rosenbergii
ACGCCAGGGTGACAATGAGGGGACCCCACTTTGAAAGGGACATTTGGGCGGAAGGAAGGACCTCCATATCTTACGATCAGCTTTCGGCAGAAGTGAACCGAGTTTCAATAGAAATGACTGTCGACCATTGCCAGTGCTATCTCACTCTCTCTTTCGCTCTTCCTCCCTTTCTTCCCTCCCCATTCTTCTTGTGATCTTATTTTATCCTCAACAACTCGTTTAGGTAACCGCTTCCCACAACCTCCCTTGTTCTCTTTTTCCTGTTGGAGGAGAATTGTGAAGGGTCTTCCGCCTCCCAAACAAAACCTTAGCAAGGCCATTGTGTGGCATTGGGGAATTGGTGAGAAGCGCTGAATTGGCAGTAGGGGCAGTACCATTTCGTGCCCGTTAAATCACAGACACCACAATGGTGACGACATAAGTCAAGGGGTTGTGCTGTGGATGCACCGCAGGGGAACCTGTGTATATCGCAGCGTCAGTTTTCCTGCATCATGGCTGTCGGCGACAGTGAAAAGCGAAGGTCTCATGATCCCTTTGAGCAGAGTGCACGTCTCTTGGGTTGCTTTTTTTTTCTGTTGCTAGGTATACGGCATCATCCTAATTTGTTGTTTAACATTCTTTGAAGTGGTGAAAGCTTTGATAATTGTTTTTTATTCCTGTATATTACCACTTCTTGTCAGTATGATAATTGTTTTTTTATTCCTGTATGTTACCACTTCTTGTCAGTATCTTTCATGTGTTGTGTAACATTTTTTGAAGTGGTGAAAGCGTTGATAATTTTTTTTTATTCCTGTATATTACCACGTCTTGTCAGTATGATAACTTTTTTTATTCCTGTATGTTACCACTTCTTGTCAGTATCTTTCATGTGTTGTGTAACATTTTTTGAAGTGGTGAAAGCTTTGATAATTGTTTTTTTTTAATTCCTGTATACTACCACTTCTTATCAGTATCTTTTACGTGTTGGAAACTGGATTTGTTTGTTTGGTCGGACCGTAATGTATATTTTCGTCTGGATTTTGTCCGATTTTATTGTTGTAAGACAACTTTCTTCTTTTCCTATATTTCCATTTTGAGCCCTGTTGAAGCAGAGCTTTCTAGATTATGATAATGACATCGGTATCAGATGACGTACCTTGTAGTAACTTGGTAATGTATGCTCAGCATTTACAGTAGGCCTGGGGAACTAACCTTGTCGCAATCTGCGCTAAGAGAATGCTCATTGATTTCACCCTTGATTTTAATGCCATTTACTTTTACTTTTGCTCTGCACGGAGAAATCAAGCGAAGGTTATAAATATATATATATATATATATATATATATATATATATATATATATATATATATATATATATATATATATATATATATATATATATATATATATATATATATATATATATATATATATATGAACTGTGTGTGTGCTGTACAGAAACATGGATTATGGTATGACAAAGAAAATGCATAAGAAAAATTTTGTAAATTTAAGAATAAAGCTTGAAGAAAAAGAATAGTCACATGGTAGGTTGTTGTTTGGTAGTCGGTAGTTCTTCATTGGAGGGGTGGGTAGAGCTCTCGGCTAGCACGCTGTTGGCCCAGCGTTCGACTCTGCGACCGGCCAATGAAGAATTAGAGGAATTATTTCAGGTGATAGAAATTCATTTCTCGTCATAATGTGGTTCGGATTCCACCATAGGCTGTAGGTCCCGTTGCTAGGTAACCAGTTGGTTCCTGGCCACGTAAAATAAGTCTAATCCTTCGGGCCAGCCCTAGGAGAGCTGTTAATCAGCTCAGTGGTCTGGTTAAACTAAGATATACTTTTTTAACTTTGGTAGTCGGTGTTTTTCCCGTAGTCTTTGCCGTAGCTACTCCATGTTCATCATGGGTTGCATCCAAGCAATACTCACTGTACGATAATACGCTATACAGTGAAACTTTTTTTCTTTCGTCTGAAACACCTAAACACCATTACATTTGTCTGTTTCTTTTGTCCTCTGGTTGACAGAATTTCTGTACCGAAGATAACGATGTTATTTGTTGATTTAGCATTTCTTTGTTGTTTATGAAGAAGTCTGTATTTGGTGCTCTCTTCATAACAAGATTAACGAAATATTAGGACAATTCATTTGTTCCAATGAACCCTCAAGGCGACTGTCGTTTGGCACTCTCCCCTCGATATTGTCGGGTTCCTGAAAGTGAATGGGTAAGATAGGCATGCCCTAGGCCCTTGGAGGGAGTTCGTGATCTTCAGGCAAATATATTATAAGTGAATAATCAGTGACATGGAAAGTGAGTCACCTCTAGACCAATCAGGTCACAGACAGGTTCAGAAGACAGCAGAAGCCAAGATTATCTCAAATGTTTGAGAAAACGTATGAATTCATTAGGTTAAATATGTGTGTGTTGTTAGATAGCTCATTCTGATATCTAGCAGCAAGGCATTTATTTATAGTTCTTCACTGGATGGGTCGATATCGTACTCTCCTAGCACTCTC
>NC_089759.1:23599156-23601656 GCF_040412425.1 Macrobrachium rosenbergii
TAGGAGGGATGAAGATAAGAGTGGGAGGATTGTATGTAGGGGAGGGGGATGTGGGGAGAAGGTGGGGGGGGGCTAAGTGATTCAGGTGTGACATTGGGCAAAACTTTCATCACTCTCGGCCCTCGGGTTCACACTTTCGATTTTACTCGGTGTTATTGCTTTGTTAATCAGTTTTTTCTTCCGCTGATTGCTTCGGTACTTGCAGTGGAAGTAAAATCTGACTTAATGTTGTGTTGTCACTGAAATGTTTTATTTATTTCATTACTGTATGGTTAAGTTCAATGAAATTAATTGATTTGGTAGTGAATTATTCTTTCGAACTTTATCCTTGTTCCTTCGTGTAGAGGTAGATTTTAATGTAAGACTTGTTAATGAATGTTTCATTTAATGATTTCCTGGTCGTTTGTTATGGAAATGAATTTCAGTGAAATCAAAGAAAAATCAAAAGAATAATAATTGTTTTGACTTGTTCTCATATTGGTTGCAATATGTTTCTGTTCTCAGTAGTCGCTAAAGGTCAGTAAAATTAAAAGTCACCAGAGGCATGAAGCGTGACCAAAATCAGGTCCTATTTTTTGTTATCTTTTTTTTTTTATATTTTGATGGAATATTTCTTTGGGTCACAATACCCGGCACTTAAGAAAAAAAAATGAAATGTAGGTATAGGCATTCGAATTTTTTTTTTTCTCCACTTTGTAGTTGGTCAACGACAATCTTGCATTTTATAACCCAAATGTATGTAACTTTTATGGAGATAAACCAGTATAGCCCCCATCAAACGTTCCCTGAAGGGGTAGTGCTATCAGCGCACTTCACGCGGTGCACTGTAGGCACTACTCAAGGCTCTTTGCAGCGTCCCTTCGGCCCCTAGTTGCAGTTCCTTTCATTCCTTTTACTGTACCTCTGTTCATAGTCTCTTTTCTTCCTTCTTACTTTCCACCCTCTCCTAACAATTGTTATGTGGTGCAACTGCGAGATTTTTCTCCTGTGTGACCTTTAAAGCCTTTAAACTCTCAATTTCCATTTCATCTCTGAATGACCTCAAAGGTCTCAGCGCTTGGCCTTTGCCTAAATTTTATAATCAATATTTTATTTCCCCAACGAACGTACGTTATTTTTATAAGAATAATTTTTTTATCTTCTACCAAACCTATTAGGCTCTTATGAGAATAGTCTTGTATTTCCTCTAACAAACGTGAACTTTTCTTTTATAAGAAAAATTTTGTATATCCTGTGTAAAGCGTATACTGTTTTTACAAGAGTTATCTTGCATATACGTAAAAAAATGTTGGACGTTTGTATAATAATCTTGTATTTCCCCACCAAACGTACGTGATTTTTATGTTCATAAGCTTGCGTTTCGTCAGTCAAACGGACGCTGTAATTATGATAATGTTCTTGTATTTTCTCCTCCAAACGTATGCAGTTTATGTAAGAATAATCATTTACCAAACGTGTGCACTTTATATGAGTAATCCTTTACCAAACGTATGCACTTTATGTAAGTATGCTCCTTTGCCCAGCGTATGCACTTTATATGAGTAATCCTTTATCAAGCGTATGCACTTTATGTGAGTAATCCTTTACCAAACGTATGCACTTTATACGAGTAATCCTTTACCAAGCGTATGCACTTTGTATGAGTAATCCTTTATCAAACGTATGCACTTTATATGAGTAAAATCCTTTACCAAGCGTATGCACTTTATATGAGTAATCCTTTATCAAACGTATGCATTTGATATGAGCAATCCTTTACCAAACGTATGCACTTTATATGAGTAATCCTTTACCAAACGTATGCACTTTATATGAGTAATCCTTTACCAAACATGTGCACTTTATATGAGTAATCGTTTACCAAACGTATGTACTTTATATAAGTATGGTCCTTTGCCAAACGTAAGCGGTTTATATAAGAAGCCTTTACCACACGTATGCAGTTTATATAATCATTTACCCAATGTATGTAGTTTATGTGAGTATAGTCCTTTATCAAACGTTAGCAGTTTATATGAGTATAGTCCTTTACCAAACGTACGCAGTTTATGAGTATAATCCGTTATCGAACGTATGCAGTTTATATAAGAATAAGGCTTTACCAGATGCGTGCAGTTTATATAATCCTCTACCAAATGTATGCAGTTTTTATTAGGATGCTCTTGTCTTTTACAAAAAGTATTCTGTTTTTATAAAAATAATCTTGTACTTCCTCTACCAAACACAAGGGATTATACAATAATTTTTTTTCCTAACAAACGTATACGATTTACATAAGAAATTTTTTTGTATTTCGTTTATCAAATGTATGCGATTTTTATAAGAATAAATTTGTATTTCCTCTCCCAAACGTATGTAATTTGTATAAGAACAATCCAGTGTTTCCTTCGTTAAACATATGCGATTTGCATAAATATAAAATATTTTCTTTCCTCTACCTAAATGGTAGTCTTCTATGTTTTCGACAGAACATACAAAGGTTTATGTGGCGAAAGTCTCA